>NW_020688937.1:0-1521 GCF_002925995.2 Terrapene triunguis | reverse complement strand
GAGAGCGCCCCCTCCTGGCCCCCTGCTCCCTGCAGCGCAGCGCCCCCTAGCACCACACCGGGACAGTGGGGCCAGCACTGATGGCCGGGGAGAGCGCCCCCTCCTGGCCCCCTGCTCCCTGCAGCGCAGCGCAGCGCGCCCTACTGAAGCGCCAACCAGTTTCCTGCAGCAGGTGGGTTTCCTTGGGGGTCAGCTCTGAGCAGGTCTCGCCAGGCCAGGCCGTGCCCCGCGGCCCTGTTCAGGGCAGTCACAGCTTCTGTTTGCAGCAGAGGGCCTGGCTGTCAGAGCAGAGGGTCGCCCCAGGCCTTCTCCGGCACTGCAGGGCTGCACTGGCCCCCCGCCCGTGCGTGGGACCCCCCTCCCGCCCACCCCGGGGATCTGGGAGCACCACGGCTCTGCAGGCGGAAGCACGTGCCAGGCCTGTCGCTCCCTGGAGATTGATGCTCTCACGCCGAGCTCCTGTTTGCCGAGCGCCCCCCCTTCATTTATCTTGCGTCCCCGGCGCTGTCTGGCTAGTTCCCAGCCGCGGGGCCTGTCGCTCCTCTCAGCGCGTTAATTGGGCCCCCTGACCCGGGGGGGGGGGGGGGATTGGCGCCTGCGGCCGGCGTGTGGCACCGTAAATCACCAGGTGTGTGGTCGGTGCAGGGAGTGGGCTGGTCCCAGCTGAGATGGATGCCCCCCGCCTGCCTGCTGCCATGGAAACCAGCCTCTCTGGGCACGGGGCAGCCACTGGGCCACGGCTGGGAGCCGCGGCTCAGGCCACCCACGAGCTCCCAGGCCCGGGGCCCCCTGCGTGCGCCTGGCAGCCCCACCGGGCTGCAGGGACGGGCACCCAGTAGCCCTGGGCACAAGCCAGCTCCCAGCCCCCTTGCTGCTCCCCCTGCTGTGCCTCCCCAGAGAGCTGGGTGCCCGTGCGCGCCTCTGGGCAGGGGAGTGGGCACTGGCAGTGCCAGCTGGCCAGGGCAGGGACTAGGGCTGCTCCGGGCACTGCAGTCTGCAACCGGGGTGTGAAGGGTTAAGTCGTCCTGCGTTCCGCGCCACACGGGGACGAGCCGCTTATCGGCCCGCGGGGCCGCGGCTGCCTGGCTTGGGCCTCCGAACGCCACCGCCGAGCGCCCGCGTTATTCCGGGCAGATAACGGCTCATTAACATTCCCAGCCCACTCGCTGGAGAGGCAGCCTGCCTCGAACAGGGGGAGCAGGGCCCTGTGCTCCATCCGCCGCATTATCCGCCCCAGACACGGCCGCTCCCCCCGTGCCACCGAGCCAGGCCTCCCCCCGGCACAGGGAGCCCCCACCCCCAGCGTCTCAGCACCGGGGGGGGGGGCGGGGGGCCGGGCAGCCCCCCCAAGCTAAGCAGTGCTCGTTGGGACAACCCAGGATCCTGCCAGTGCCACCAAGGTGGGGCAGCAGCTCTGTACAGGCGGCTCTCCCCTGGCAGGCAGTGCTGGCCCCACTGCCCCAGCACGGCACTAGGGGGCGCTCTCCCCTGGCAGGCAGTGCTGGCCCCACTGCCCCGGCA
>NW_020688936.1:0-1085 GCF_002925995.2 Terrapene triunguis | reverse complement strand
CCGGGATCCCCCCAGCTCTGTCCCCTCTCACTCTGCCCCCTCCGCCGGCCCGGCCGCACCGACCTCCCAGCGCTGCCATTCTCGGGGTCCGGGCTGCGAGCGAAGGAAATGTCACGGCCGGGGCCGCTTCCCCTTCCCCTGCTCCTCTCCGGGCTGCGGATACTGCCTCGCCAGCCAACCAGCCTCCCCCGCACCGGCCAAGTTACGACGCGCTGATTGGCGGGGGCTCGCAGTGCATGCCGGGAAACGTAGTCTTTCCCCTCCCCACGCGCCGGGACGGGTGGGTTGGGCCTTTCGCGCGCGGTGCATGCTGGGATCCGTAGTTCCTGAGGCCCGCCGCGGGGGTCCCGCTGGGAATTGTAGTTCGCAGCGGGTGGCTGAGGCGCGGGGGCTGGGCCCGAGCCCCTGTCATCCCGACCCCAGGGGGGAGCTGGCCCCAAGGCCTTGGGGGGCTGGCAGGGCCACCAGATCCCCCTCGCCCGGCCCGGGCACATGGACGAGGGCTCGGAGGGTTGCCAGTTGGGGTGGGATGTATTCCTGGAGATTTCATCACATGACATAATCTTTCATTGGAAATCAGTCTTTCATTCCTGGAGGGTTGGCAACCATCCGTCTGAGGGCGCCTGCGCACGGGGAAGGGACTGCGTGACTCGCTGGGGTGGGAACCCAACGCATGGGCAGCTGTCCCGCACCGGCTCCCCGCCCCGGCACGCTTCTCCCGCGCCAGCTCCTGGGACGGGAGCACCCACGCCAGCTCCCCGCCCCGGCACGCTTCTCCCGCGCCAGCTCCTGGGACGGGGGCACCCACGCCAGCTCCCCGCCCCGGCACGCTTCTCCCGCGCCACCTCCTGGGACGGGGGCACCCACGCCAGCTCCCTGCCCCAGCACGCTTCTCCCACACCAGCTCCTGGGACGGGGGCACCCACGCCAGCTCCCCGCCCCGGCACGCTTCTCCCACACCAGCTCCTGGGACGGGAGCACCCACGCCAGCTCCCCGCCCTGGCACGCTTCTCCCACACCAGCTCCTGGGCCCAGCTTAGCTGCCATTCTGAGCGATTTCCCCTATAGACAAGCCGTGACTGCGC
>NW_020688935.1:0-1788 GCF_002925995.2 Terrapene triunguis | reverse complement strand
GCCCTGCTGTGTTATTTTCTCAACAGGTGTCTGGGTAGTTGAAGTCCCCCATCACCACCCAGTCCTGTGTTTTGGATGATTTTGTTAGTTTTTAGCTGTTTAAAAAAAGCCTCATCCACCACTTCTTCCTGGTTAGATGGTCTGTAGTAGACCCCTACCCTGACATCACCCTTGTTTTTTACCCCTTTTATCCTTACCCAGAGACTTTCAACAAGTCTGTCTCCTATTTCCATCTCAATCTCAGTCCAAGCATACACATTTTTAATATATAAGGCAACACCTCCTCCCTTTTTTCCCTGCCTGTCCTTCCTGAGCAAGCTGTACCCTTCTATCCCAATATTCCAGTCATGCATATTATCCCACCAAGTCTCTGTGATGCCAACTATGTCATAGTTGTGTTTATTTACTAGCATTACGAGTTCTTCCTGCTTATTCCTGTTGTGGAAAAATCGACCACATGATTGATTTTGGATCAGATTAGCCTGAGGCTCCTTTATTGATCAATCAATGCGTGAATGGGGGAGTCAGCCAAGGCAGCCGAACCGCCCCTTCCTCCCCCCCCCCCCGATAGATAAAATACGAGAGCTTATATAGGATAAAACCACAAAAATTACATATACTTCCTTAAAATTTTACATCCATATAAGGAATAAAGCAAAGCAAGCTTTTCCTGTTTTCCTTAGTTTTGCCCTTTGCGGTTTCTTGCTCTGTCGCCTGGCAGCTATTAATCACAAGCTGTTACAAATGGTTAGTTTTGCTTCTATAGTTTCTACAGTTAGTTCTGCTTTTATAACTTCTTTCTACCCTTCTTTTTTTCTATCTTCCCCCCCTTTTTCTACCTTCTGGCCATACATACAGTTTGCTTAACCAAAGTTTAGGCCTCAAACCATTTTTCCTCCACATTCCCCATACTTCTCGCCTTAGTATACAGACATCTAAGATACAGATTTGATTCCGCCCCCCCCCCCAGTTCTGTCTTGTCTCTCCTTTATCCCTCCTATAACAGCCCATGCTCCCCGCAAATTCCAAACCTTCTCCCAGGTCTCCATGTTGTTGACTTACCTGTGGGCTTTGGTCACCTGCCCCCTTCAAACCTAGTTTAAAGCCCTCCTCACTAGGTCAGCCAGTCTGTAGCCAATACGCTCTTCCCCTTCCTCGCTAGGTGGGCCCCATCTCTGCTTAGCAGTCCTTCTTCCTGGAACAGCATCTCGTGGTCAAGGAAGCTAAAGCCCTCCTGGCGACACCATCTTCACAGCAAGGCATTGGCCTCCAGGATGCATCTGTCTCTGCCTGGGCCCCATGCTCACCCCGTGTCTCTCTCTGCAGGGTGGGATGGGGAGGACATCACCCAGGGGGTCCCGCGAGTCCCCCAGGGGGAGCTGCCCTACACCCTGAGCCTGAGCGTCACGCTGCAGTCGCCCCACAGCATCGACCGCGTGCTCTCCAACTGCTCCCTCACCCCCCTGAGCTACACGGCTGGGAACCGGACCACCGCCCAGGTAAGGGCTCACCCGGACACCTGGGTCTCGGCTATCCCCACTGGGAGGGGCAGTGGGGTGGGCAGCTCTGAGCAGGGGTGTGATGGGGGCTCTGGGCTGAGGAGTGGGTTCCAGAAGACTGGGCATGGGTCCTGGGTGGGCATATACAGGGGTGGGAGCTCTGGCGTGGGGCATGGGTGGCAGGGAAGAGGGTTGAGCAACACCAACGGATCCAGGAAATTGCCCGTGTTCTCTGGGGAAAGTCTCAAGGGGCTGAGACCAGCCCGTGGGGGTGAAATCCTGGACATTC
>NW_020688934.1:1176-3817 GCF_002925995.2 Terrapene triunguis | reverse complement strand
CAGACATGTAACAAATCCATTCCCCAAAGAGTTTGTAATCTGTGGTTGAGAACACAGAATAGCAGGCCTCATGTGCAGGCTCAACGACCCACATCCAGGCACTGGACTGCAATCGACAGCTGGCATCCACAAGCCTGCTTGGGTAGCTCAGCCCAGGGTGGGCACTGCAGCTAGGCCAGGCTGGGTTCAGTGCACGGTCCCAGAGTTAAGGCAATAACCTTGTACTTAAAAGACCTTGGTTCAATTCCTAGCTCCTCCACAGATCTTTGTGGTCACCCAGAGAGTATTCAGGTGACCCCATGTCCTAGTTTTAAAGGGACAGTCCTGTATTTAAGCCCTCTTGCAGGTGTCCTGACTTTTTCTTAAAACGGGCAAAATTGTCCCATATTTACTGTCTCCCCAGCGCCCCCCATCCCATCAGTACTGGTGGGTCCTGCTGATGGCCGGATCCCTGCTCACCAGCTGCCTGCCCACCAGTGGTTGGGGGGGGGTCCAGTGGCCAACGATGGGGGTGGGTGTGCCAGGCTGGTGGCAGGGCGAAGATGCAGCGCGGGGGGCCAGACGCAGAACAACCAACGCTGCGTGATGGCTCTCAGCCAGCAGGGCCCCGCCCCGCCTCCCATTTCTGGCTCAGTCAATTTGATGTTAATTTGTAGGTTTGTGCTGCATAGTTCTTATTGACAGCCGCTGAACCCACTTGAATACGAGCAATGTTACCAGGTGTCCCGTATTCAGCCTAGGCAAATATGGTCACCCTACATAGAGGAACCTGGAGACACTGCTCTGGCTATTCATTTACCTCAATGGTGACGTCAGCGCTGTGGCTGTGGGGAAGGATCCGGCTTCTGCTCCCACATCTGTCTGCTGGGCTTCAACCTGCCGTGTGAGCGGGAAATGCAGCCCGCCACGTGCAGTGTTAGCGGAGCTCCAGGCTGCCCCCATGTGGCCAAGGCACTGAACTGAGGAGCGCAGTTTAAAGCTGGAGCTGGGGAGGTGAGAAACCAGCCGGGCACCGCGGCTGGTGCCTGTGATCCCCGCTCCTGGGGAGGCCGAGGCCGGGGGATCGCTGGAGCTCAGGAGTTCTGGGCTGCCGGGGGCTGTGCCGAGCGGGTGTCCGCACTCAGTTCGGTATCGATATGGTGATCGCTGGGGAGCTGGGGGTCCCCAGGTTGCCTAAGGAGGGGTGAACCGGCCCAGGTCGGAAACGGAGCAGGTCAAAACTCCCGTGCCGATCAGTAGTGGGATCGCACCTGTGAATAGTCCCTGCGGCGTAGCCTGGGCAAGACAGTGAGACCCGGTCTCTTTTTATACACCCACCCCCCGGAGATCCTGTATGGGGGGATGGGAGCACCCACGCGGTGCGGATCCTGAATAGGGGCAGAGGGAGGCACCATGTACCAGGGACACCCGCACACCAGGGATCCTGCAGAAAAAGCTGCGATCGTCCTTTAGACACCGCGGTGATGGGGAATTTACCACGCCCCTTGCGGAGCTTGTGCCACTAGATAATTAGCAACAGAGGGTCCTGTGGTACTTTTAAGACTGTTAGTCTTAAAGGTGCCACAGGACCCTCTGTTGCTTTTTACAGATTCAGACTAACACGGCTACCCCTCAGATACTAGATAATTAGCCTCACGGTTAAAAAATGGTCATTTCCGGTTGGGATTTAGTGACATCGACTTCAAGCCAATGGGGTCTTGTTCAACCTTTGTCTGGGGAATTAAAGAACCCTTGAAATCAGATATTTCCCCTGGGGAAGTATTTAAAAACAGTGGTGAATTCGCCTCTACCCTCTCTTCATTCAATGAAATCAATTGAGCTTCTTCGAGCTCTCGCTGTATGTAAGCGGGGGAATGGTCCCGCTATTGTGGGGAACTTTCCTGGCTTCTGCACTACCCCGGTGAAGTGGGCTAGCGAAAGGATCTGAGTCCTCGCTCCCACTCCCTTTACCCAGAGGCCTCCCTGCCCTTGAGGGCTCCCCTTCCACTCTCCTGTCTGGCAGAGTCCTCGTAACCCCAACAAGGCTGGGCCCAGGATTCCTGGGGGGCTCAACCCCCAACCCTGCTGTGGTCACCTAGGACAGGGGCTAGGGTGTCCCCACTCCGGGGTACCCTCTCTGCACTGGGCACCTCCCTGACCCACTGATTATTCCATACAATTTAAAGCAAATACAAGTTGTTTAATTAACAATTAATCTAAAGAAAAGAACAAGAAAAAATGGGAAAGGTTAAAGGAAAACACATCACACCGCTCTGTGGCAGGGAACATCACAAACAGTGTCTCTGGACATCAGGGCACTTCACAGTCTGTTCCTTGTAGGTCCCAGATTTCCTTCTCAGGCCCTGGCTGTGCTGCAGGTATGCTGCGGGTTGAACACTTGCAATGGTGGTGGCCACACACCTCCGGGCTTTGAGTGGTGGGACCCTTCTTCCCAGCGTCAGCCCCCCGTCAGGTTACGGTCCCCCTCCCAGTCTGGCCTGCAAGGGCCCTTGGCTAGGGGTGTCTTTCTGTGCTGGGCCCTTTGCCCAAGGTCCCCCCTTGGCTGGCCCCACTTGCTCACCACACCTGGCTCTGTGGCTGCAGCTCTGCTCCCAGCACAGGCTCTGCTCTCCCTGGGCTGCGTCTCTGGCTCTGTGGCTGC
>NW_020688934.1:0-1166 GCF_002925995.2 Terrapene triunguis | reverse complement strand
GATCTGCTCTCCCTGGGCTGCGTCTCTGGCTCTGTGGCTGCGGCTCTGCTCCCAGCACACGATCTGCTCTCCCTGGGCTGCGTCTCTGGCTCTGTAGCTGCGCCTCTGGCCCCTCTGGATCTGGCACGGTTCTGCTCTCCAGCTCAGCTTGGGCCCCTGCTTTCTCCTTAGCTCGGCCCCACTCAGTCTGACCCAGGCAATTCCAGCTCACACGGAGGACGGGACCTCCCTGGCCTCCTGACCCTCTGATTAGCCTGCCCGCCCTGTCAATCAGGCTGATCTGGAGCATTGGCCTCTCGGCATTGTTCCTGGGGACTGTCAGTCTCAGGGTCCTGATTTCCCATCGACCCCTCCCCTTTTAGTGCTGGGAGCTAGCAACCAAAACACCTCCACTGAGTGTTAGTAAGGGGGCAACAGTCCCCTTACATGTAGCTAGAACAGAACAAGGTACATTTTCCTTGGCTTTCATGGCAAAAATCCTGATCTTGCCCAGGGGATTTGCTGCTGACACTGTGGGTTCGGGGAAGGATTTGGCTGCACCCAGAGATCTGCCCGCTGGGATTCACTCTGCAATCTGAAGGGTCAAATGCAAAGAGCATTTAGATGAGACGGTTCGTGCTGCCCCTGTGTGGCCAAAGGGTAGAATTGACAGAGTCTAAAGCTGGGGCGAGCAGACCGCGAGGCGGGTGGGGCACTGGGGGTTGTGTCTGAAAGTGAATCCCGACCCCACGGGCAGCCCGGCTGGTGAATTGATGAGCTCAGGGGCTGGGGGCAGCGCGCTGTGTGGATCGGGCTCTGTGCTGAGTTTGGGATCACGACGGTGACTCCTGCTGAGCTTCGGGCAGGGCCGCGGGGGGGGGGGGACAAGAGGGGCAATTTGCCCCGAGCCCTGCAGGGGCCCCGCGAGCCCTGGCCCAGTGGCGGTCTGGGTCTCCGGCTGCGGGGGGGGCCCTTCAGTGCTGGCGAAGACGCGGAGCGACTGAAGGGCCCCCCACCGCCCAAATGCCGCCGAAGACCTGGACCGCCGCCGGGTCAGCGCAAGCGCCGCAGTTCCCCCGGTTTACCCCAGGCCCCCTGAATCCTCTGGGTGGCCCTGGCTTCGGTCCCCAGGTTGCCTGAGGAGGGGTGAACACAGCCAGGTAGGAAACGCAGCAGGTTAAAACTCC
>NW_020688933.1:0-1928 GCF_002925995.2 Terrapene triunguis | reverse complement strand
CCCCCCCCCCGCTCCTTGTCCCCTGACTGCCCCCTCCTGGGACCCCTGCTCCTAACTGCCCTCCAGAACCCCACCTCCTACCTAAGCCTCCCTGTTCCTTGTCCCCTAACTGCCCCCTCCTAAGACCCCCCCCCACCCTAACTGCCCCCCAGGACCCTACCCCCTACCTGTACCCTGACTGCCCAAAACCTTATCCACACCCCACATAAAGCCCCCCCCAAACTCTTGACCCCCCCCCGTCTCTTGACTGCCCCCTCCAAAACCTCCCTGCCCCTTCTCCGACCCCCTGGCCCCCTTGTTGTTGGCCTTCGCCTAATGTCTCTGTGAACTTGCTCAGGAACGGCCTGAGCCGCTCGTCCCGGCACGCTGGGCAGCGGGGGAGGAGCTCCAGACTGCCGGAGGCGATCTGCGAATGCAGGGAGGGAGGGAGGGAGGGAGTGATCGATCTCTGCTGCAGGGGAAGCGGAGGAGGGGCTCTCTCTGGCTGTCGGAGCCCCATGTAAGTGGCACCATCCGCGCGCACTCTGCATGGGGCGGGGGGGGGAAGTCCGGACATTTACAAATTCCTCCCGGACGCTATTTTTAGCTCAAAAAGCCGGACATGTCCGGGGGAATCCGGACGAATGGTAACCCAATTCGGTACAGCATATGTACACATAAATAAAGTAAGTTCATCTGTGTGTAAATTTGGGTTACTTAGAACAAGAGAAATGTAAAAAACGAACAAAGAAACAAGTTTATCATGATAAGCAGCTTAAGCTGTTTAAGGGTGCATCCCACAGACTGGAGACACAAGAAGATATCAGTGCACAGTGAAGAAATGAAGAAACCCCCAGGCAACAGAAGAACGAAAGCGAAGTTTTATAAAAAACAGACCAGTCAACTAAACTTCAAACTACCATATATGTACAATTGATTACAAAAACCATTATAAAGACCCCTAGCCAGGCCAGAGCTGACTGTTATTTAAACAATATATTACTAAGCAAAGTGAATTTATGCATATACTTGTGGTTTTAAATCTCTCTCTCATTGTACTGTGGCTAATTTGGTGATTATTTAAAAGTAAATGTATCGTTACTGTATACTTTTTTGTTAATTAATATAATAGCTTCTTATCAGGAACATGCACTATTCCAGAGTCTGGTACCTTTCAAACTAGGAAATTTCAAAGTCTAGATGAAATTATTGGTTAAGTTGCAGAATTTTTTGTATTTGGCATGGCTATTGGAACAGGGACAATATGAAAAAAAAATCATTAAAAAACACTATTTAGAGCATCAGGCTGTGGAAACCATCTCTAAACCCATAATTCATGGCATTAAGGTTTGAGCTACTAAAAAAATCCAAATAAAAACGAAACAAAAAAGAGTATGTGGTACATAATATGCATAACATTGCTAAATTGTTTAGCCAAACACTAGCAAACTTAATAAATTAATCACAACAAATTATGAACAGGTAAAGAAAGTATTTGCACTGCTTTATAGGAATTACATCTTAAATACCATAACCAACTCATTAGGGAACACTGAAAAGGGGAAATTGCCTAACCTTATTAGCGATAAACAGTTAGCTAAATGGTATTGTCCTCCATTTATAACAGAAACAGTGGCAATTTGGCAATGTGCTAAATTGTGTAGATAGATCTCCTTCAGTACCATTCATAATTTGGGTTCAGTGACACTGCATTCTAATCAAGGCACATATTATTCAAAACAATCTTGCTCAGTGTCTGATTCCATGTACATTTATTTTATGGTATCACTACAGATATCGAATCCTGACACAGCAATCTTTGATAATTTAGTTACTGTCCATTCAATAGGTTACGTAGAAGATGGCATCTACAAGGAATGACTAGATCAACTATTGGTATATCACACAGCAACACAAACCTGGAGAGAACCATACACAGCTTGTTGTTC
>NW_020688932.1:961-3644 GCF_002925995.2 Terrapene triunguis | reverse complement strand
AGAAAGATGGGGAGAACCTGGATTGATGTCTGGTCCCTCTCAGTCCCCAGAGCGAACCACCCCTTAAAACAAAGAGCACACACAAAAGCCTTTCCCCCCCCAAGATTTGAAAGTATCTTGTCTCCTTATTGGTCCTTGGGGTCAGGTGTCAGCCAGGTTACCCGAGCTTCTTAACCCTTTACAGGTAAAAGGATTTGGAGTCTCTGTACACAGAGAGCTGTTACCCTTCCCTTTATAGTTATGACACGCCCCCCAAATCACAGATAGTGTTGGACGTTCGGTTCCACACTGGCTGTGATTTCTTCCTGGAGTTCTAGGAGAAAACAGAGTTAATAAGACACATGTACCTTTAGACATACTACTGATTATATAAAAACTAACAATATGTTTCATTCCAAGAACAATTGTTAACCAGTTAACTCTGGGAAACTTTCCCGGGAGAGTGCATCAGCCACTTTGTTAGAAGCTCCCGAAATGTGTTGTATTTCAAAATCAAAATCTTGGAGAGCTAAACTCCATCGAAGAAGTTTTTTGTTATTTCCCTTGGCGGTATGAAGCCACTGTAGCGCAGCATGGTCTGTTTGTAGTTGGAAACGCCGTCCCCAAACATATGGGCGTAGCTTTTCCAGCGCGTACACAATGGCGTAGCATTCCTTTTCGCTGATTGACCAGTGACTTTCCCTCTCAGACAGTTTTTTGCTGAGAAACACGACAGGATGGAATTCTTGATCCGGTCCTTCCTGCATTAAAACTGCTCCCACGCCTCGCTCGGAAGCATCTGTGGTTACTAGGAACGGTTTGTCAAAGTCTGGGGCCCTTAGCACAGGGTCAGACATGAGTGTTGCCTTAAGCTGGTTAAAGGCCTTTTGACACTTATCAGTCCACTGAACTGCATTTGGCTGTTTCTTTCTGGTTAGGTCTGTCAGCGGGGCGGCGATTTGGCTGTAGTGTGGTACAAATCGCCTATAATATCCGGCCAAGCCTAAGAAGGATTGGACCTGTTTCTTTGACTTTGGAACCGGCCACTTTTGGATAGCATCCACTTTGGCCTGTAGGGGATTTATAGTTCCTTGACCCACCTGGTGCCCCAGGTACGTCACTCTGTTTTGGCCTATTTGACACTTTTTAGCCTTAACAGTTAGTCCTGCCTGTCGGATGCGCTCGAAGACTTTTCCCAGGTGCTCCAGGTGCTCTGTCCATGAATCAGAAAAAATGGCCACATCATCGAGGTAGGCAACTGCAGATTCTCCCAATCCCGCTAAGAGACCATCTACAAGTCTTTGGAAGGTGGCGGGTGCATTTCGCAACCCGAAAGGGAGTACATTGAATTCGTACACCCCTGCCTGGGTGACGAAGGCTGACCTTTCCTTAGCGGGTTCATCTAGTGGTACTTGCCAGTACCCTTTGGTTAAGTCTAAAGTAGAGATGAATTGGGCATGTCCCAATTTCTCCAATAGCTCATCTGTGCGTGGCATTGGATAGTTGTCAGGACGAGTTACAGCATTTAGCTTACGGTAGTCCACGCAAAAGCGTATTTCCCCATCTGGTTTGGGAACTAGAACCACTGGAGATGCCCATGCACTGTTAGAGGGGCGGATTATACCCATCTGTAGCATGTCCTGGATCTCCCTTTGTATAGCCGCTTGGGCATGAGGTGACTCCCGGTAGGGTGGGGTTCTAATTGGGTGAGCATTACCTGTGTCAATGGAGTGGTATGCCCGTTCGGTCCGTCCTGGAGTGGCTGAGAAAATCGGTGCAAAGCTTATGCACAGCTCCTTGATCTGCTGTCGCTGCAGACGTCCCAGGGTCGTGGAGAGGTTCACCTCTTCCACGCCACCATTCCTTTTTCCTTCGTAGTAGACACCTGCCGGCCACTCCGCGTCATCTGTTTCCTGGGCTGTAAACTGGCAAACGTTTAATTCTCTGGAATAAAAGGGCTTAAGAGAATTAACATGGTATACCTTAGGCTTTATGTTGGAGGTGGGGGAGGCTATGAGATAGTTAACAGCTCCTAGGCGCTCCTGGACCGTGAATGGTCCTTCCCACGACGCTTCCATTTTATGGGCCTGGAGCGCCTTTAAGACCATGACTTGGTCTCCTACTTTGAAGGACCGTTCTCTGGAATGTTTATCATACCAGGCCTTTTGCTCTTCCTGAGCATCCTTTAGGTTTTCTTTAGCAAGGGCTAAAGAGTGTCGGAGGGTGTTTTGTAGGTTGCTTACAAAGTCTAGAATGTTAGTTCCTGGAGAAGGCGTAAACCCCTCCCATTGCTGCTTCACCAACTGTAATGGCCCCTTAACCTCGCGGCCATACACAAGTTCAAATGGTGAAAACCCTAAACTGGGATGTGGTACAGCCCTGTAGGCAAAAAGCAACTGCTGCAACACTAGGTCCCAATCATTGGAGTGTTCATTTATGAATTTACGTATCATGGCCCCCAAAGTTCCATTAAACCTCTCCACCAGACCATTGGTTTGATGGTGATGAGGGGTGGCAACCAAGTGATTCACCCCATGAGCTTCCCACAGGTTTTTCATGTTCCCTGCCAGGAAATTAGTTCCCGAATCTGTAAGGATGTCGGAGGGCCAACCTACCCTGGCAAAAATGTCTGCTAATGCCTGGCACACACTTTTAGTCTTGGTGTTGCTTAAGGGTACAGCTTCCGGCCATCGGGTAGCAAAAT
>NW_020688932.1:0-861 GCF_002925995.2 Terrapene triunguis | reverse complement strand
AAGCAACTGCTGCAACACTAGGTCCCAATCATTGGAGTGTTCATTTGCGAATTTACGTATCGTGGCCCCCAAAGTTCCATTAAACCTCTCCACCAGACCATTGGTTTGATGGTGATGAGGGGTGGCAACCAAGTGATTCACCCCATGAGCTTCCCACAGGTTTTTCATGTTCCCTGCCAGGAAATTAGTTCCCGAATCTGTAAGGATGTCGGAGGGCCACCCTACCCTGGCAAAAATGTCTGCTAATGCCTGGCACACACTTTTAGCCTTGGTGTTGCTTAAGGGTACAGCTTCCGGCCATCGGGTAGCAAAATCCATGAAAGTCAGTACGTACTGCTTTCCTCGGGGTGTCTTCTTTGGGAAAGGACCCAGAATATCCACAGCTACTCGCTGAAATGGGACCTCAATTATGGGTAGTGGCTGGAGAGGGGCTTTAACCTGGTCTTGGGGCTTTCCCACTCGTTGGCACACCTCACAAGACCGGACATAATTAGCAACGTCCTTGCCCATTCCCTCCCAGTGGAAGGACTTCCCCAACCGGTCTTTGGTTCTGTTCACCCCAGAATGGCCACTGGGATGATCATGGGCTAAGCTCAAGAGCTTTACCCGATACTTAGTGGGAACCACCAACTGTCTTTGAGGATGCCAGTCTTCCTGGTGCCCACCAGAAAGAGTCTCCTTGTATAAAAGTCCTTGTTCTACAACAAACCGGGATCGGTTAGAAGAGCTGAGAGGCGGTGGGGTGCTCCGTGCCGCCGCCCAAGCTTTCTGAAGGCTGTCATCTGCTTCCTGCTCGGCCTGGAACTGTTCCCTTGATGCTGGAGACATCAGTTCCTCCTTGGACTGTGGACTGGGGCTTGG
>NW_020688931.1:0-3898 GCF_002925995.2 Terrapene triunguis | reverse complement strand
GGGAACATTTGGAGAAGGCACAGGAGGCCCAGCGAACCCATTACAATCGCCCGGCAAAAGTGCAACAGTTCCAACCAGGGGATCGGGTGATGGTGTTGGTACCCACGGCAGAAAGCAAGCTTCTGGCCCAATGGCAGGGGCCCTATGAGGTGGTTGAACCCGTGGGGGAAGTAACCTACAAGGTGCGGCAGCCAGGACGCAGAAAACAAGAACAGATTTATCACGTTAACCTTCTGAAACCCTGGCATGTACAAGAGGCATGCACAACAGTCCAAAAAGACCTAACCCAGGAAAACAAGCCTTCCAAACAGGTGAGAGTGTCTCCCGATTTAACACCAGACCAGAAGAATGAGGTGTCTGAGATGATCTTCCGGGACCAAGATGTGTTCTCGACAAAACCGGGTCGAACAACCGAGACATATCACCACATCGTCACGAACCCTGGGGCCAGAGTAACAATGAGGCCCTATCGGGTGCCAGCGGCAAAAAGGGAGGAAATAAAAGCAGAAGTAAAAAAAATGCTGGCGTTGGGGATCATCGAAGAATCCCACAGTCAGTGGTCCACCCCAATCGTGCTGGTGCCCAAACCTGATGGCACCACAAGATTTTGCAACGACTTCCGGCGACTAACGAAGTATCCCAGTTCGACGCATACCCCATACCTCGCATAGATGAGCTAGTGGACCGTCTGGGTAATGCCCGGTACTTGACTACCCTAGACTTGACTGGCAGATTCCCCTTGCAGAAGACGCAAAGGAAAAGACTGCGTTCTCTACACCAGAGGGTCTTTTTCAATATACTGTCCTCCCCTTTGGACTACATGGGGCCCCAGCTACCTTCCAGCGCCTCATGGACAAGCTATTACGCCCGCATAACAGTTCTGCTGCTGCCTACTTGGACGATGTGGTCATTCATACCCCAGACTGGGAAATCCACCTGGAGAAGGTGGAGGCAGTCCTCGATACCTTCAGGCGAGCTGGCCTTACAGCAAACCCTGCCAAGTGCGCAGTAGGGTTTACGGAGGCCAAATATCTTGGCTACATTGTGGGAAAAGATCTGGTAAAACCCCAAGTGAACAAGTTAGAGGCCATCCAAAATTGGCCCCGACCAAGTCGCAAGAAACAAGTCCAGGCGTTCCTAGGTGTGGTGGGGTATTACCGACGATTTATCCCCCACTTTGCCACAAGGGCAAGCCCCCTGACAGACCTAGTGAAAGCCCGTGGTGAGATGGTCTGACGCAGCAGAGGAAGCATTCACAGACCTACGGACTGCCCTCTGCAGTAACCCCATACTGATAGCCCCTGATTTCACCAAGGAGTTTATCCTGCAGACGGATGCATCGGAAGTAGGGTTGGGGGCCGTTCTATCACAGATGGTCGGGGAGGAGGAACACCCAATCCTATACCTCAGTCGGAAACTCCTTCCAAGGGAACAAAAATATGCAGTGGTGGAGAGAGAATGCCTCGCTGTAAAATGGGCCATGGAAACATTGCGCTACTACCTGCTCGGGCGCAGATTTGTCCTCATGACCGACCATGCCCCTCTTCAATGGATGCAGCGGAACAAGGAGAAGAACACAAGGGTGACCAGATGGTTCTTATCCCTCCAACCTTTCCAGTTCCGTGTGCAACACAGAGCAGGGAGCCATCATGGCAACGCCGATGGCTTATCACGTGTGCACTGTCTGGCGTCCCAAGCTGCCCAACCCCTTGGCGTTGAGCAGCGGGGAGGGATATGTGACAGACCCAGACCAGTGGGGTACAGGAGTCTGGTAGAGGGCAAATATACTGGTCACTGGATGAGTAGTTTTCTGTTCCCTGAGTGACCAGAGCAGGGGCTGCACTAGAGTAATCAGGAACCTGCTAGAACCAGTTAAGGCAGGCAGGCTAATCAGGGCACCTGGGTTTTAAAAAGGAGCTCACTTCAGTTTGTGGTGTGAGTGTGAGGAGCTGCGAGAAAGAGGCGCAAGGAGCTGAGAGTGAGAGGGTGTGCTGCTGGAGGACTGAGGAGCACAAGCGTTATCAGACACCAGGAGGAAGGTCCTGTGGTGAGAATAAGGAAGGTGTTTGGAGGAGGCCCTGGGGAAGTAGTCCAGGGAGTTGTAGCTGTCATGCAGCTGTTACAGGAGGCACTATAGACAGCTGCAGTCCACAAGGCCCTGGACTGGAACCCGGAGTAGAGGGTGGGCCCGGGTTCCCCCCAAACCTCCCAATTGACCTGTGGGTTCTTCCAGAGGGGAAGGTCTCTGGGCTGTTCCCCAACCCACATGGTGAATCTTTGAGGCAAGAAAATCCGCCAATAAGCGGAGGACCCACCAAGATAGAGGAGGAACTTTGTCACATAGGATATAGATATTCAGGCCCACGTGTAAAGGCCTAGAATTTAAGAACTTAGGTGTATTTTTATCACTTAGCTAGTTATAGAGGTACAAAACAAAGAAAATCACAGTCCGCCTGTGTATGGTCCTTCTCTGACTAGACAGTCCGAGGCCTGGTTCTTAGGCTAAGGCCTTTGGCTAAGCAGCAGAGGCAGCCATAAGCTGGGAAGTGAACGGTCACATCCTCACATTCCAAACCAGTCGCATTGAAATCAGGTGCTATTGGGCTGTTAGGAATCCAATCCTGTCCTGATATTCCTGTCTCCCCCAGATAAGATGGTCAAAGAAAACTTAGTTTGATAGCATCCTGTCTGGCAAGAAATCACTTCTCAATAGTTGTGGTTATGAAACCCTCATTTCTGTATGTTTTATCTTTATGGCCCCCACTTTTCTGTTGTTAATCTGGCTGGTTCTCTAATTGTTTCTGTCTGCTGTATAAGTAATTTTGCTAGATGTAAGTTAATTAGGGTAGTGGGATATAATTGGTTAGAGAATTATGTTACACTATATTAGGACTGGTTAGATAGATTTCAGTAAAATGATTGGTTAAGGTATAGCTGAGAATATTACTATATAAATTAGAGGTAAACAGGAAGTAAGTTGGGATTTGAAAATAAGGAAAAAGGAACTTGGATTTAAGCTTGCTGGAAGTTCACCCCAATAAACATTGAATTGTTTGCACCTTCGGACTTCAGGTATTGTTGCTCTCTGTTCATGCGAGAAGGACCAGGGAATGGGAGGGTGAAGGGATAAGCCCTCTAACAAGCAGTGCGGACTGACGCACATTGATTTTCATCATCTGAGTCAGATGCCACTAACAGAAGGTTGATTTTCTTTTTTGGTGATTCGGGTTCTGTAGTTTCAGCATCAGAGTGTTGCTCTTTTAAGACTTCTGAAAGCATGCTCCACACCTCGCCCCTCTCAGATTTTGGAAGACACTTCAGATTTTTAAACCTTGGGTTGAGTGCTGTAGCTATCTTTAGAAAACTCAAATTGGTACCTTCTTTGTATTTTGTCAAATCTGCAGTGAAAGTGTTCTTAAATCGAACAACATGTGCTGGATCATAATCCGAGACTGCAATAACATGAAGTATATGGCAGAATGCAGGTAAAACCACAAAGCAGGAGACATACAACGCTCCTCCAAGGAGTTCAGCCACAAATTTAATTCATGCATTATTTTTTTAACAAGCGTCATCAGCATGGAAGCATGTCCTCTGGAATAGTGGTTGAAGCATGAAAGGGTATACGAATGTTTAGTGGTTGGTTCAAGGACTTCCTGGGACAAAGCAGGCGCATGCAGAAGCAGGAATCTTTCTCCCAGTTGTGAAGCGGGTACCACTTGAAAACTGAACCCATCGTTTCCCTTGCGTTTTGTCTGATCATCAGTTGTAATAATTTCCCCAGGAAATTATCTAATCTATGTTGCTATCGGTACTCAGTGCTACATTCTCAGATAAAAAGCAACAGAGAGTCCTGTGGCACCTTTAAGACTAACAGATGTATTGGAGCATAAGCTTT
>NW_020688930.1:0-1042 GCF_002925995.2 Terrapene triunguis | reverse complement strand
CTGCCCAGAGCCTGCACTCCTGCCCCCACACCCCAACCCCCTGCCCCACCCCAGAGCCCCGTCCTGCACCCCAGAGCCTTACCTCCACCACGCCCCAACTGCCCTGATCCCCCTACTGCCCACCGAACCCCACATCCCCAGCCTGGAGCTCCCTCCTACACCCCAAACCCCTCATCCCCAGCCTCACCCCAGAGCCCGCACCCCCCGCCAGAGCCTTCACACACACCTCGCACCCCACCCCCCTGCCTCAACCCGGAGCCCCTTCCGATACTCTGAACCCCTCGACTCCACCCCGCCAGTCCAGAGCCACCTCCTGCACTCCAAACCCCCCGAGCCTGCACCTCCAGCCAGAGCCTTCATCCCCTCCTGCATCCCAACCCACTGCCTCAGCCTGGAGCCGCCTCCCACACCCTGAACTCCTCATTTCTTGCCCCATCCTGGAACCCTCACCCCCTCCCATACCCCAACCACTTGAGTCAGCCTGGTGAAAATGAGCGAGCAAGCGACAGGGGTGGGGATGGAGAGAGCGGGGGCGGAGCCTCAGAGGAGGGTCAGGGTCAAGGCGAGGATGTTCGGTTTTGTGCGAGTAGAAAGTTGTCAACATTATTGCAGTCTGTTTCCAACCTAGATTGTGTTTAGGGATCAACAGCACTCTATGCTGTATGTTCACACAGCACTCTCTTCTTCTGCATGCACCCAGCACTCTTATGCTGCACGTGCAGGAGGATAGTGCACACAGGTATGAAGCAGCTGAGCAGTACAGTTTGCTAAGGTGATTATTTTGTATGAAATACTTTATTATACACATTTTACTTTTTTATAAGAAATTTGAAAAAAAATCATGATTTGGGGATATTTTCCTGATTTCCATGCACTCAGTGAACTTGTGATTGTCACAGGGCCCGAACCCATACACCATTGGCATTAGCATGTAAGGGCCAGAATCTGTCCCAAAAAGTGTTTGAGTGCTGTTATTCTAAAGAAAGAACTGATCTTAATATAGAAATGGGGCCTTTACAGATATTTTTTAACATGACTCTTT
>NW_020688929.1:0-2559 GCF_002925995.2 Terrapene triunguis | reverse complement strand
CCCCCCCACTGCAGCCACCTAGTGCCCCCAGTGCTGGGTGGGCAGCACAGCCCCAGCACCGGAGCGCCAGGCTGTGTGAGCACTGACCCCAGCTGCCCCAAGTCCCAACCGCAAGCTGTCCTAATCCCAGGTGGGGGGGGGAAGAGCGGTAAGCAAGAGGGGACCTGGGGGCACTATGTGGGCAGGACCACGTGGGGCTGTTTGGGGAAGCTTAGTCTCCCCTGGCCTGTGAGATACACTGCTCTTGCTGGACTACGGAGGGGGAAATATACATACAGTTGCCCTGAACTGTGACAGAGAATTTCCATAATCAAGCCTGGAGGTCTCGCATGCATGGATCATGATGACAGAGTTTGAGTGAGGCAGGGTGGGGTACATTATCCTGGCTAGCCATAGATAGAAATGGGCATCTTTCACATTTCTAACTACATGGGTATCCAGAAGCCCTTATCTGTCCAGGCCAACACAGACTGTGGGCCAATTTATTGATCTGAGGACAGATGCCATCAGTAGAGGGTCATGTTATGGAGGTAGCAAATTCTTCAAATTTCTTCCCACTCCTCACCAAAATCACCTGAAAACCACAAAAACTTGAGAATGTGTAATTAGAGTGGGAGATTCTCTTTGGCAAGCCTGTCTTAGTCTAATCTGAAGCATCTATGTATATGTCTACTGATGCTTCTAATAATTGTGCACTATGTGTTATACACAAAGATACATTTTTATTTAAGCAACAGTCTTGCTCAGTCTCTCATTCCTCTAGGAATTTGTTTTACATTATTATTAATTATTATTCTCTTAGTTTCTGCATTTCCTCACAGCTCACACTAAACAAAGACTGCCAGGCTGTAGCAGTGCGGACTCACCCCTGCAGCACCTCCTGCTGGTCTCTCAGGGAAGTAGCTAGATTTCCAGCCTGGAGCACCCTCTGCAGGCCGGTGATCCGCCTTACCTCTGGCTCCTGTGTCCCTCCCAGGACCCTGGTGCCCCATTTGTCTGGGGCGCTGCACCATGGCAGTAACCCCTCAGTCTTAGGGTCTCCCCTCCCCAGGGAACCCCCAGCCACTATCCCCACCTCACCTCAGTATAAGGCTACTGCCAGTCATCTCTAGCCCCACACCCTGGGGCAGACTGCAGTATCAGCCTACTCATCACTGGCAAGGTTGGGTTTGGACCTGCTGCCTTGGCCTACCCCTGGGCTGCCCTCTGCTACCCCCAGTACCTGTTGGCCTTATACTAGGCTGCAGCCTGGGGCTTTCCAGGCTGGAGCTCCCCAGCTCCTCTGCCTTTTCCCAGCCCTGCTCCACTCAGGTACTCTGTCTCTAGCTCCCTGCAGCCAGACCCATCTCTCGCTGAATGCAGAGAGAGACTGCCTGGGCTTCTGGCTCACAGCCTCTTATAGGGGCCAGCTGGACCTGACTGGGGCTTGGCCTCAGCTGAGCCTACCTTCCCTAATCAGCCCAGGCTTCTTGCCCCAGCCCTCCCCTGGGCTGTTCTAAGCCCCGAAGGGCAGGAGCGGGTAACCACCCTGCTACACAGGCCCACTGATGGGGGGGGGAATTGCCCAGGGTCCTGGGTGATTTTAAAAGGGTCCTGGAGCCCCGGACCTTTTTAAATCGCCCGGGTGGATCACAGGGCGGGGGCTCCTAGGCACACGTGGGGTGGTACTGGCAGTGGCGAAGGCAGCCGGGTGGGCATGTGGAAGCCCTGGCCTTGCAGGAAGAGCATGCCCAGCAGCGCAGCCAGCATCTTGTGGGGCACCAGCCAGTGCAGGCACAACACTGCCCAAATGTCAGGCGGACCACTTCCGTGCGGGCTGGGGGCCCATTGACTGTTCTGCCCTGGGGCCCAGAATTACTGCCATTGGTTATTTAATTCACCCATAGTAGTTTTTTCTTTAATAAAATAAAAAAATATATAGAACTTAAACCAGAATCCTTAATTTTATCTCTAACATTTTGCATTATGTAAATGTATATTTATAGAGATGGCTGTAACATCACACTGAACCCTTTGTGCTTGTTATATTACACACATTTAAATTGAAATTTGCCTTTTTGCCAGAACACCTCTCAGTGCCTGGTTTGGTGAACACTGTGTTTATCATGAAGATAATATATTTGGTTTGTGATTATGTTTAATGAAGAGTAATCTTTTTCAGTATTTGTTGAAACAGAATGTCTTCACAATATGGAAATCACTAACAAAGGTTTATTTAAATAGTTCTCTGTAGAGGTACAACTCATTTGCACACTAGGTGGTGCAACAGTAACACATGAATTTTTTTTTTTTTTTTTTTACAGAGAACAGTTCAGTGCTGGTGAATTTGTCAGTCTGCAAATTCATATAGAGTTTTAGGATTATGACTGAGAGCCATACAATCCCTCCAGCACAGACGAGAACAAGAAGCCTTTGAGGTCTCCTGTCACAAGAGGTTGCCTGGCATTAGATCTGGACTTTTTTTTTTTTTTTTTGTTCTTTAGATAAATGATAGACAACAGATCAACATAAAAACTAAATTATAAACATCAGGGCTGGCTCTGGCTTTTTCGCCACCCC
>NW_020688928.1:2339-3151 GCF_002925995.2 Terrapene triunguis | reverse complement strand
GGGTACCCAGAAATCACCTACTACAGGACAGGCCCAACAAGGACAATAACAGAACACCACTGGCCATCACATACAGCCCCCAGCTAAAACCTCTCCAGCGCATTATCCACGATCTACAACCTATCCTGGAAAATGATCCTTCACTCTCACAGACCTTGGGAGGCAGGCCAGTCCTCGCTTACAGACAACCCCCCAACCTGAAGCAAATACTCAACAGCAACTACACACCACACCACAGAAACACCAACCCAAGAACCAATCCCTGTAGCAAACCTCGTTGCCTACTCTGTCCCCATATCTACTCTGGCGACACCATCAGAGGACCCAACCACATCAGCCACACCATCAAGGGCTCATTTACCTGCACATCCACTAATGTTATATATGCCATCATGTGCCAGCAATGCCCCTCTGCCATGTACATTGGCCAAACCGGACAGTCCCTCCGCAAAAGAATAAATGGACACAAATCGGACATCAGGAATGGTAACATACATAAGCCAGTAAGTGAACACTTCAATCTCCCTGGTCATTCTATTACAGATTTAAAAGTCACAAGTTTAAAAAAACTTCAGAAACAGACTTCAAAGAGAAACAGCAGAACTAAAATTCACTTGCAAATTTAACACCATTAATCTGGGCTTGCATAGGGACTGGGAGTGGCTGGCTCATTACAGAAGCAACTTTTCCTCTCCTGGAATTGACACCTCCTCATCTATTATTGGGAGTGGACTACATCCACCCTGATTGAATTGGCCCTGTCATCACTGGTTCTCCACTTGCGAAGTAACTCCCTGCTCTCCATGTGTCAG
>NW_020688928.1:0-2239 GCF_002925995.2 Terrapene triunguis | reverse complement strand
AAAGCTTATGCCCAAATAAATCTGTTAGTCTTTAAGGTGCCACCAGACTCCTTGTTGTTTTCAAAATGGTGAGTAAGGGGGACTGATTGTTTCAGGGCTGCACTGTCCTCTGGGTTTCTGTGCCTTGGGGAGAGCCAAAAGCTTCAGGGGGCACCTACACTGAACACTGTCCCAACATTTTCCACAGGAGTTCGTCCTGGACGATCTCTCGCTGCTGAGGGTGACCTGGGAAGCAAGGGAGGGTCTTCTACTGCAATGCGGCTTCCGCCCTGGCCCATATGCAGCTTGCCTGTGTGCAGCAATGGTCCCCCTGCCCCTTGTGGCACAGTGGCGCGGACACGTTAGCCTGGCTGGGACAAGGACCATGGTGGCTCTCCCGATAATCTGCGCAAGCGCATTGCACACCTTCTGGATGAGACATTTGAGGAGATTACCGAGGCCGATTACCGCGATGTGATAAACCACATCAATGCACTATTCCGCATCTAGGCATGCATGCCTAACCGTCCTCTCCCAAAGAGCCTGCACCAAAAAAAGTCCTTCCCGAAAAAAAAAACCGCTTACCGGGAACCTGCTCTTCTGTTTGTCCTCCACCAAGTACCAGCTGCTGCGACTGGCTACCTTCCTCCTGGCTTGAGAAGAGCTCCTGGCTGCATGGCTCCAGGGATTCCGGGGTGTCTCCATCCGGCCCACCACCATCACTCCCGTTTTCCTCCTCCTCCTCCTCTTCCTCCTCCCCCCCACACTGGCTCTGAAGTGTACATGGTGGTGCTCAGAGTGGAGGGGGGGTTAACCCCAAGTATCGCATCCAGCTCTTTGTAGAATCGGCAGGTCGCGGGGGGGAGCACCCGAGCTGCCGTTTGCGTCGCGGGCTTTGCAGTAGGCACTCCGCAGCTCCTTCACTTTAATCCTGCACTGCAGGGCGTCCCGGTCATGGCCGCTTTCCATCGTGTCCTTTGATACCTTCCTGAAGGTATCGTAATTCCTACGGCTGGAGCGCAGCTGGGACTGGACAGCTTCCTCCCCCCAAACACTGATGAGGTCCAGCAACTCGCCATTGCTCCATGCTGGGGCTCGCTTGGCGCGTGGAGGCATGGTCACCTGGAAAGATTCGCTGATAGCACTCCACGCCATGCCGGGCTGAGCAAACAGGAAGGGGATTTTTAAAATTCCCTGGGAATGTAAAGGGTGGGTCACATGGTTGGTTACCTGAGGCCAGGGCAGTAGAGTTTGAACTGATGACCAGAGTGGCTAGAACAGGCATTGTGGGATACTGCCGAATAATTCTGGAAGCCATTCACAGCGCATTGGGCGGCCACACTGGTGCTGCAGTGGCAGCACAATACTCGCTATTCCTCTCGGGGAGGTGGAGTACATGCAGCGCTGCAACCACGGAGATACAGCGCTGCAAATGCCTTGCCAGTGTGGACGGGGAGTGAGTTACAGCGCTGGGGGGTGGCTTTACAGCGCTGTAACTCGCAAGTGTAGCCAAGGCCTCTGTGTTTGCAATCATGCGTTAGAAATCCTCAGTGCTCCTCTGTCTCCTGCTGTCTTCAATTGTTCCTTGGATTTAGAGGCTTGGATGCTAACAGAACTGGAATTTGTTACTGGGTCCCTGGCTGTTCCTAGCCAATGAGGGTCTCAGTCTGGCCTCCTATGCCCAGAACTAGAGATCAGGGTGAACTGATCAAGGAGATCAGGGAGAACTAGAGATCAGGGTGGATTGATTTAATTCAAAAGGTTTTGCATTCATACTTTTTAGTTATTTTCCTAAAAAAAGATTGGTTCTCATTACTAGGTAATTATTAAAGCATGTTGACTTGCTGGATGAGCTGGACACGTAAAAACAAAAGTTGATTGAAATGTATTTTTCATTTAAAACTAACTGATGTAAGGAAGTACCTCTAGTTAGTGAATTGAACTGATTGTTCCTGGTTATAATGTGTCCTTCAAGATTTTAGAACTAGTAGATCACATCCCTTCATATCTAGTGTTTATTCATGGATTAGAAGAGGAAAAGAAGCTTCCTGCTTTTTCAACTCCCAGTCAGTTTTTTAAATTTGAATGAACTAGTCATTGAACTGAACTAGCTACATCAACTGAAATGAAGAAAACATTCTTTCTGTACCTGCAGAAGAGGTTATTGCTGAGCATTTCAACAAACTCTGGTTCCAGGTGCTTAGCCAATGACTTCCCATAGTTCAGTGGTTTGACTTCCTTTGAAACTTGGCAGCAAACG
>NW_020688927.1:0-1126 GCF_002925995.2 Terrapene triunguis | reverse complement strand
TTTGTTTTAGCTTGTGAATTTTCCCTATGTTAAGAGGGAGTTTTATTCCTGTTTTTTTTTGATTGTTTTTTTTTTGTTTTAACTTTGAAGCTGAGCCTAGAGGGGAATCCTTTGTGTTTTAAACTTTTTATCACCCTGTAAAGTTACCATCCATCCTGATTTTGCAGGTGTGATTCTTTTACTTTTTCTTTAAATAATGTTCTTCCTTTAAGAACCTGATTGATTTTCAGTGTCCTAGAGACAAAGGGTCTGGTCGGTACTCACATTATTCTCAAGCATCCCCAGGAAAGGGGATGAAGGGGTTTGGGGGAATATTTTCAGGAAATAGGGACTCCAAGTGACACTTTTCCTGAATTTTTGTGTAAATCACTTGGTAGTGGCAGCACTACCATCCAAGGACAAGGAAAGGAATTGTACCTTCGGAAAGTTTTAACCTAATTTGATAGAATATAATCTTAGGGGGTCTTTCATGCGGGTCGCCACATCTGTACCCCAGAGTTCAAAGTGGGGAGGGAACATTGACATGGTGGCAGCACAGTGGGATCATTTTGAACCAGAAGCACAGACCTCAGGATTTGAAAAGGACACATTTTTTCCTTTTAGCTGCTTGAAAACCAGGGAGGGATTTTTCAAAATGACTTCTTTTTTTTTTACCTGAGAGCAGCTGGAGTTTTTAATTCGTTGCCTGAAGGCAGTGGAGTTAAGCTACAGCAAGGGAATTCACAAGCTGATTTTTTTTCTTTTTTAGCTCTCGGGCTAGGCTGCAGTAAGGGCAGGAAGGTTAGCAAATATGACAGAAAGTGAGGTCCAAAAAACCCAAAAAAAACCCAAAAAAACCAAACACTGGAATTAGCCAGATCGGAAGCTGAAGAAAAAAAGAAGGAACATGAAAGACAACTGGAATTCAAATGAATGGAGATGGATGCACAGGTGGCCAGAGAAAAAGCTGCTAAGGAGGAGAGGGAAAGAGAGAGCCAGCATGCTCAGAAGGAGAGGGGAAAAAGAGAAGCAACATGAACTGGAGGTGATGGAGTGGAAAAAAACAGAACCCTTCAGCAGCTGGCTTCACTTCCGCAAAGTCCACAAATGGGAGCGGCTATGTCCACAGTATGATGAATCCAGTGAT
>NW_020688926.1:0-1004 GCF_002925995.2 Terrapene triunguis | reverse complement strand
GGACACCGCTGTCTGTAGGAATTTGCTACTTAGGGGGTGCACTTCATATGCTGGGAACAAACTGAGCATGCTCAGTAACATCTGCTGAAGCCACTGCCCTTCACCCTGCCCTTACTAGGCATAAGATTCTGCTGAGTGCTTTTTACAGGGGATAGACGGGGCAAAGGGGGCAAATCGGACGAGGGGGTGGCCAGGGTCTGAGCAGGGGGTGAAAATTGACTGGTCAGGGTGTTGCTGGCATGACGTCAACAAGGGGATTCAAGCCAGCTGGAAGCAGGGTTAGGATAGGGGCTGAAGGGCAAAATCAGGGATGGGGGGAAGGAGCCAGATTTAAGTCCAGGGGTGAGGCGCTGCCAGAGGGTGACTGAAGGCAAAACCCTGGCACAGGCAGGGGCAGAGAGGTGGGTGGAGCAGGCGAGATTTTTTATTTCCCCTCTCATAGACAAAACCTCTCAGGATGGGCTTCCCAGGGCTGGGTTCTTAAAGGCACAGGCATCCAAATGCGTAATCATTGCAGTTCCTCTTTCAAGTAACCTACTGAATAAAGGTTACTGCAGCAGGAGACTTTATTCAGTGAGACCAGGCCTTCCCTACACCCCCCTCCCGGGGGGCTGAACATCCCCCTGAATTTCCCATACACCGCTCCAGTGGTCAACTAGTTACAAAAGTGCTGCCAATTTTGTCATTGGTGGGAAATTTCAATTGAAATTGAAGCATTAATACACACTTTAAAAGCATACACAGTGTATGGTAAAATACTTGTACCTGAGAAGTATAATAGGTTAGAAAACTACAAACAAAGACTGGCTTCCTCACACAGCTGTTGTTTTTTCTGACAATGTTGGCACATTCGTTTAGGCAATGTCGGCCAGCTTTATAATTTCAAATTATGATTTGTAAGCAAGGTCTGAATGAGCTGTCCCCTGGCAGCTAGTGATGAGCCAGGGGTGGGGGGAAGGCTTTAGGACCAGACTGTATTTACATGAACTCACCTACTCTGCCTA
>NW_020688925.1:458-1664 GCF_002925995.2 Terrapene triunguis | reverse complement strand
AGTTATTTGAATTCTCTCAGACACATGCTTTGTAGGGAATAATCCTGCGTTTGCTGGGAAATGGGCTGGATTATTATTGTTGAAGTACCAATAATGTGCTCAGCCCTGTACCAGGCATCATGATGTGGATAACCTAGCAGGTCTTTCCCATCTCTAATGTCTTTGAGTCACAGCAGACAGCAGCTGAGCATGTCAGAGATGGTCATGAGACAAAATTAAAGGGCTTATTTTGCTTCATGCTCAGTTCCTTTTCTGAGATAGCAGAAACCCGCAGTGTGTAACTTTGTGCTTGTTGTTACTCTTAAACAAAGCACACTAAGGAAAATGCTTCAAATGGTGAGGCAAAGACCATGACTCTTACACTTGGGAATGACCCGTGATGTTTTCTCAGATAATTCCTGCACTGATCCACTGAAAGCACACAGTGTGGTTTGTTCTCTGGAGGCAATGATTTAAACATGCAAACATTTCAGCAAACAACAAAAATTGCTGGCTCAGGGCAATTATCCTTGGAAGACACTAACAGTCATTCTCTTCTCACAGCCTATTGGCTCATGTTCCTACTCAGCAGAGGCAATGTGAAGGTTGATGATCATACAGACAACACTTGAAAGCTGGATGTATAAGGTTTGGGGGAGAAAATTAAGTTTTAACTCCACTGAAATTCTAAGAGTGTCACTGATGGTCTAGGTGTATTTAATCCTGCCTCAGAGCACAAGGATGGACTAAATGGCTTCTTGAGGTCCCTTCCAGCTCTACATTTCTGTAATTCTATAGAAAAAAACCCTCCATTGAAATACACTGGACAAGGAGAGCTTTTCAGAAAGGTAGTGCGGAACATATTGCTAAGAATATAGCTATTCTGTTTCTTTGTTGCCCTATGACTCCTTTATGCACCTTAAGTAGGATTCTATGCTGCAGAAGCTCAGGGTAAAGGAGTAGACTAAAGTGGCTTTAAGCCCCTTTTGCATCCTCTTAATCCTAGGCGGTTCTGGGGGCTGGACAGATAACTGGTGTATATTAGGCAGCCCTAGAGGCCTCACTAAGTTACAGAGGCCTCCTTGGGCTGTTCAGTGAGCCACAGCACCAGAGACTAAAACCCCGCCCCTTACACACGTCTCCCCCTCCCAGCATGCCCCTACAGCACGACCTGTGAGGGGTGCTCAGAGCACAGCTTAGGGCTGTCTTTCTCAGAGCCTGTGCCAG
>NW_020688925.1:0-358 GCF_002925995.2 Terrapene triunguis | reverse complement strand
GACGTGGCGGGAGGGGGCAGGGCAAAAAAAAACCCACACACACACACACCCTTCCTCCACAAGCACTGGAGGGAGGCCCAGGAGACGCAGGGGAAGCGCGGGGCCGGGGTGAGTGAGAGTCCGGCCTGGACCCGAGCGCAGGTAGGACTCAGTCGAGCGGTAGGGAGAGTAGGGGGGCGGCCCGCGGGGCCAGGCGGAGGCTGTTCTCCCCCCCCCCGGTGTGGTGTTTAGATGCTGCTTGTAATTATTAGAACTGGGAGCACTGGCTGTTGGGAGTCTGAAAGGACAGGAAACAGGAAGGAGGGGGGAGAAGTTGAGGAGGCTGGGAGAGTTACAGAGTGTGCAGCTACAGCTTGGA
>NW_020688924.1:4498-9086 GCF_002925995.2 Terrapene triunguis | reverse complement strand
TGAGAGATGTAGTCACAGAGTCTAATGCTTCAAAGAGGCCAGAGCCCGTGTCTGCTGTACGTCTCCAGTGGGAGGACTGGGTTTTATTGTTTACATTGCTGGTGAGTTCTGCTAACAAGTGATTTCTGTTCATCTAGCAAGGAAAATATAAGGCACAAGCAGAGGCCACTCTAGCTATAGGCAGACTAGTCTGTTGTAAGGGTGGTAGGGGATGAGGCTGCCCAGGGAGGGGCAGCTACCAGCTGGGGCTCTGGGGAATGGGAAGCAGCCCCCCCACAGCCAGGCTGCCTGGGCAGCACTCCCACCCCCTCCCCAATAGCTCCCCACCCCTAGCATGGAAAGGTCACAGCCGCTGAGTGGGCAGGGGGGGATCTGGGCTGCTCATTATCCAGGGCTCTACAGGCTGGGAGCTGCCCTCCCCCTGTGCCCTGGTGTCAGACTGTTCCCATCCCACGGGGTCTGTCACCGGGGCCCAGCAACCTCTGCAGCCCCAGGCCAGGATCTGGCCCATCAGCCTCTGACCCGGCTGCATGAAATTCAGGGGTGGGGGTGACAACAGCAGGGGAGGTGCTGGGGCATCTGCCATGAACTCCTAAGAGAGTAGGCGCGGGGCGGGAGGGAGGCAGAACACTGAGGTTTTGCCCAGGGCGACCAATTGTCTTGAGCAACCTCTGTGCACAAGCAAGTACGGATGTGTGGTCAGTTAAGTACATGTAAACTTATGCAGTTTTGGAGCATCCCATAGACTCCTGGTAAATTGCCAATCTAGCCCTTGGCATTGCAAATTTGGGTCACTTCTCTTTAGGGCAGGGTAAGAATAGTGGTGACGTGCTGGCAAGTTACCAGAGAGGAACATGCTCCTCGGACTAGGGTGACCAGACAGCAAATGTGAAAAATCAGGATGGGGGTCGGGGGGTAATAGGAGCCTATATAAGAAAAAGACCCAAAAATCGGGACTGTCCCTATAAAATCGGGACATCTGGTCACCCTAGCTCCTCCGTTCAAAGGGCCTGTGTTCTAGTGGAAGAGGAAGTGAAGCTAGAGTTTCCCTTTTGTTCCTAAGAGGAGGCCCAAGGATTTTCAGGTTTTTTGTTTTCATACAGCGTTACATAAGCGAATCTAAAATGGTCACAAGCTTCAGCATCAGCAACTGATCAGAGTGGGGAAAATAGCTTGGCTCATGTTTGTGGCCTAAGGCAATCTGCTATTTGAGACAAAATCCACAATTGTCAACCAAACAGCTGAATTTGATTAAAACGAAGGCTGCAGCTGCCTATATTTTGATCTGCTTGAGAAACTTCACCTGTTCGTAGCTGCATTAGCCTTTGAAAAGGTAATTTGCAGGTTCAGCAAACTGAGAGCAGAGTTTTATTTCTGAGTGGAGAGCCTAAAGGATTGTGGTGTAGGATAGTCAACCCCAAACATGCAGAATTAATGAGTCCAGTCTCCTAAAACCATGAGATTGGGTTAAAAATCATGAGATTAAAAACAAAAAAAAAGCATGTTTGTTTTTTTCTTTGCCTTTTGGATTCTGAGCCTTTAGAATGCGTTATCTTCATGTTTTCAAGCTTTTTTCTGCAACCATGAAAGCTAGAGGGGAGTAGCGCTAAAATCGACCTTGCTGGGTCAAATTTGGGGTAGTGTGGACGCAAATCGATGGTATTGGCCTCGGAGAGCTATCCCAGAGTGCTCCATTGTGACCGCTCTGGACAGCACTTTGAATTCCGATGCACTAGCCACTAGGCAGGTACACAGGAAAAGCCTCGGGACCTTTTGAATTTCATTTCCTGTTTGGTCAGCGTGGCGAACTCAGCAGCATAGGTGACCATGCAGTCCCCCCAGAATCGTAGAGCGTAGAATGTTTCTACGCTCCCCCTATCATCTCCGTCCCTGAGGTTATCGCAGATTAGAAGGCGAAAAAAACGCACTTGTGATGACGTGTTTTCCGAGCTCATGCAGTCCTCCCGCACTGATGGGGCACAGCTTAATGCATGGAGGCATTCAGTGGCAAAGGCCAGGAAAGAATTAAGTGATCGCAAAGAGTGGAGGCAGGACGCGATGCTGAGGGTAATGGGGGAGCAAACGGACATGATGACGCGTCTGTTGGAGGAGCAAACGGACATGATGAAGCATCTGTTGGAGCTGCAGGAAAGCCAACAAGAGCACAGACCCCTGCTGCATCCACTGTATAACCGCCTCCCCTCCTCCCCATGTTCCATAGCCTTCTCACCCAGACGCCCAAGAACACGGGGGGTGGGGCGGGCGGGAGAGGCTCCGCTCATCCAGCCACTCCACTCCAAAGGATGGCCCAAGCAACAGAAGGCTGTCATTCAAACAATTTGATTTTTAGTGTGGCTACAATAAGCAATGTGGCCTTGTCCTTCACTCCTCCCCCACCCCACCCGGGCTACCTTGTCAGTTATCTCCTTTTTTTTAATTAATAAAGAAAGAATGTATGGTTTCAAAACAACAGTTACTTTGTTTCGAAGGGAGGAGGATGGTTGGCTTACAGGGAATTAAAATCAACAAAGGGGGCGGCTTTGCATCAAGGAGAAACACACACAACTGTCATACCAAGGCCTGGCCAGTCATGAAACTGGTTTTTAAAGCCTCTCTGATGCGCAGCGCGCCTTGCTGTGCTCTTCTAATCGCCCTGGTTTCTGGCTGCTCAAAATTGGATGCCAGGCGATTTGCCTCAACCTCCCACCCCACCATAAACGTCTCCCCCTTACTCTCACAGATATTATGGCGCACACAGCAAGCAGCAATAACAATGGGAATGTTGGTTGCGCTGAGGTCTGACCTAGTCAGCAAACAGCGCCAGCAAGCTTTTAAACTTCCAAAGGCACATTCTACCACCATTCTGTACTTGCTCAGCCTATAGTTGAACTGCTTCTTACTACTGTCCAGGCTTCATGAGCCATGGGAGCAAAGGGTAGGCTAGGGTGACCAGACAGCAAATGTGAAAAACCGGGACAGGGGATGGGGGGTAATAGGAGCCTATATAAGAAAAAGGCCCAAAAATCGGGACTGTCCCTATAAAATCAGGACATCTGGTCACCCTAGGGTAGGCTGGGGTAGTTGCGACTGCGCGGTGCTGCTGGCTGGGAAAGCAGCCTGAGGCAGAAGCCTCCAGCTTGCATGATATTCCAGGCAGGACTGAATCTCCATGACACGAAATTTAAAGAAGAGAATGACCTGGAGTCTCTGGCTCCCATTCAGTGCTCTAAGAGGAGGATAGCCATGTCTGTCCAGGCACTCCGATCGACCTCACCGAGGTCTGCCAGGAGCACCCAGGAGACGTACAACGGCTATCAGTCCTACTGCACCGTCTGCCGCAAAGGCAAGGAGCTGCTGCTGTGTAGCAGTGCAGTATCATGTCTGCCAGCAGCACCCAGGAGACGGACGGTGACGGTGAGCTGAGCAGGATCCATGCTTGCCATGGTATGGCGTCTGCATGGGTAACCCAGGAAAAAAGGCGCAAAACGATTGTCTGCCATTGCTTTCACGGAGGGAGGGTGGGAGGGGGGCCTGACCACATGTACTCAAAACCACCCATGACAATGTTTTTGCCCTATCAGGCACTGGGGACTTAACCCAGAATTCCAATGGGCAGCAGAGACTGTGGGATAGCTACCCACAGTGCACCGCTCTGAAAGTCGATGCTAGCCACGGTAGTGAGGACGCACTCCACTGACTTAATGCGCTTAGTGTGGACATACGCAATCGACTGTATAAAATCGGTTTCTAAAAATCGACTTCTATAAAATCGACCTAATTTTGTTGTGTAGACATACCCTTATTGGGACCAGAATCAGATTAGGAGACTTGGAAAATGCAAAGGTATAATGGTGGCGTGCTCCTGCTAAAGAGGCAGCCCATAGCATCCTATACAAGCTGCAGTCTCTGTACTGTTTCCACCTTCCTCCATCTGGTTATCCATTGAAGACCGTTGTGGCTACTGAAGTGGCATTGATGGAAGGTCACAATACACAATACACACTGTCATAACTATAAAGGGAAGGGTAACAGCTCTCCTGTGTACAGTACTAAAATCCCTCCTGGCCAGAGACTCCAAAATCCTTTTACCTGTAAAGGGTTAAGAAGCTCGGGTAACCTGGCTGACACTTGACCCAAAGGACCCAATAAGGGGACAAGATACTTTCAAATCTTGGGGGAGGGGGGAAAGGCTTTTGTGTGTGCTCTTTGTTTTAAGGGTTTGTTTGCTCTTGGGACTGAGAGGGACCAGACATCAATCCAGGTTCTCCCCATCTTTCTAAACAAGTCTCTCATATTTCAAACTTGTAAGTAAAAAAGCCAGGCAAGGCGTCTTAGTTTTACTTTGTTTTCTCAACTTGTAAATGTACCTTTTACTAGAGTGTTTATCTTTGTTTGCTGTACTTTGAACCTAAGACAGAGGGGGGTCCTCTGAGCTCTTTAAGTTTGATTACCCTGTAAAGTTATTTTCCATACTGATTTTACAGAGATGATTTTTACCTTTTTCTTTAATTAAAAGCCTTCTTTTTAAGAACCTGATTGATTTCTCCTTGTTTTAAGATCCAAGGGGGTTTGGATCTGTATTCACCAG
>NW_020688924.1:0-4488 GCF_002925995.2 Terrapene triunguis | reverse complement strand
TTCTCCTTGTTTTAAGATCCAAGGGGGTTTGGATCTGTATTCACCAGGAGTTGGTGAAAGGAAGGAGGGGGGAAGGGTCAATTTCTCCTTGTTTAAGATCCAAGGAGTTTGGATCTGTATTCACCAGGGAATTGGTGAGAGGTTTCTAAAAGCTTCCCAGGGTAGGGAATGGTGGCAGCGGACCAGAACTAAGCTGGTAGTTAAGCTTAGAAGTCCTCATGCAGGCCCCTACATTTGTACCCTAAAGTTCAAAGTGGGGATACAGCCTTGACACACACTAACACAGGAACAAATCAACATACCCTTAGAGCCCCGACCGGGGTTATTTTATCTACTACCCAAGATCCACAAACCTGGAAATCCTGGATGCCCCATCATCTCTGGAATTGGCACTCTCACTGAAGGACTGTCTGGATATGTGGACTCTCTACTCAGACCCTACACCACCAGCACTCCCAGCTATCTCTGTGACACCACTGATTTCCTGAGAAAACTACAATGCATTGGTGATCTTCCAGAAAACACCATCCTAGCCACCGTGGATGTGGAGGCTCTCTACACAAACATCCCACACACAGATGGAATACAAGCTGTCAGGAACAGTATCCCTGATGATGCCACAGCACAATTGGTTGCTGAGCTCTGTGACTTTATCCTCACGCACAATTATTTCAAATTTGGTGATAATGTATACCTCCAGACCAGTGGCACCGCTATAGGCACCCACATGGCCCCACAATATGCCAACATTTTTATGGCTGACCTGGAACAGCGCTTTCTCAGCTCTTGTCCACTCACGCCCCTTCTCTACCTATGCTACATTGATGACATTTTCATCATCTGGACCCATGGGAAGGAGACTCTGAAAGAATTCCACCACGATTTCAACAGCTTCCACCCCACCATCAACCTCAGCCTGGACCAATCTACACGGGAGGTCCACTTCCTAGACACCACGGTACAAATAAGTGACGGTCACGTTAACACCACTCTATACCGAAAACCCACCAACCGCTATGCCTACCTCCAGCTTCCATCCTGGACACACCACATGATCCATTGTCTATAGCCAAACGCTGAGGTACAACTGCATTTGCTCCAACCCCTCAGACAGAGACCAACACCTACAAGATCTTCACCAAGCATTCTCAAAACTACGATACCCGCACAAGGAAATAAGGAAACAAATCAACAGAGCCAGACCTGTACCCAGAAGCCTCCTGCTGCAAGACAAGCCCAAGAAAGAAACCAACAGAACTCCACTGGCCATCACCTACAGTCCTCAGCTAAAACCTCTCCAATGCATCATCAGTGATCCACAACCCATCCTGGACAATGATCCCTCACTTTCACAGGCCTTGGGAGGCAGGCCAGTCCTCGCCCACAGACAACCCGCCAACCTTAAGCATATTCTCACCAGCAACCACACATTGCACCATAGTAACTCTAACTCAGGAACCAATCCATGCAACAAACCTCGATGCCAACTCTGCCCACATATTTATAATAAATAATAATATATGGAGATATACCTATCTCATAGAACTGGAAGGGACCCCGAAAGGTCATCGAGTCCAGCCCCCTGCCTTCACTAGCAGGACCAGCCTTAGAACCTCAGGGTATGTCTACACTATGGGGATGATACCAACATAACTCCGGCTCCATAGCTATGCTGCTGTAATCCTGCAGTGTAGATGCAGCCTACAGTGACAGGAAGGGTTTTTCCATCGCTGTAGGAACCCTGCTTCCCCAAACATTGTTAGCTAAGTTGAGGGAAGACTGCTTCCATCAAGCTCGCTATGTCTACACCAGGGGGTTACGCTGGCATAGCTCCGGTGTTCAGGGTGTGGATTTTTCACTCCGCTGACCAGCATAGCGACATTGGCCTACATTGTAGGGGTAGAGCAGGGCTTAATCGGTGAACAAGGGTGGAAAAGCACAACAAAAGCCACACACACACACACACACACAATCTGAGCCTGATTCTCTTCGCACATTGAGTTCACACCACTTTGACTCCATTGAACACAGTTGCGTTACCCCTGCTTCACACCAGTGTAAGGAAGGCAAAAGCCAGTAACTTTGTACTGTAGCTGTCCCCAGGCTGAACTGGAGAAATACTGACTGGCATGCAAAGTAACCACAACTGGCTAGTAATTTACTGGTTACACAATGTCCTATGAAGTGCCCTGGAATTAGCCTTCGGAGAGTAAATTTAATTAGCGTGAGGCTGGACTTTCTGACCAACTTAATGCCTGTGTATGTGACTTTGCACTGGAGTCCTGAACTCCCATGAAACAGTTGTTTGTAGTCAGGAAAATAAGAGCAATGGTATTTCCATCCAGATTCTGTTGGGAACATCCTACTTGGTGCACATCAGGCTAGAGATTGACATTAGTGCTGTGACTGGTCTAACAAAGCCTTTTAAAGCCAGTGGGCCCTGTGCTCTTTCCCACTGATATCAGGAGACGCTATGTGCACAGATGGAATGCTCAGCTGTTTCCAGATGCGAGAGGAGAAGGCATCCATTTGTGTCAGGAGAAACCCTTGGTGAGTTCTACGGTCCTGTCTTTATTTTCTTTTTGGAACAACTGTGCCAGAGGGTTGCTTTTCCTGCCAATTCCTGATGCCTCTGGCCCCTCGTTTGCCTTGTCTTACCCCTCATCTCTGTTATGAGGGGTTGATTTTTTCAAAAGCACTCGGCATTGGCCTACTTCTGCTGTGCAACCTGACCCAGACCCAATTACAAGTGTTGGGGTCGGTCGGATGTAATATGCAGAGCATATATTAGGTCTTGGTTCAGGTTAGGTAGCTACTTATCACTGAGGGCTTGTTTACATGAACAATTAGTATGGGGTGAGTTGGGGCAAGAAACTACCCTGCTCTAGCTTTCCAGGGTCTAACCGTCCATGTGCATATGCAACCTGCTGAGGCGCATATGAACAGTTTAACAGGCTTTGATCTAGTCCCGTTTCAAAGATGCAAATGGATAGTTAGACCGTGGCAGGTTAGTGCGGGGTAGATTTACAGCCCAGCTTGCGGCAAACTAATTATTGATGTAGACAGCCCTTAGTTTGAAGTGTGTATATTTGGGCTTATTCTATTTCAGGAGGTCGGGTACAAAACAACTCCACACTCTCAGGCTTGGGTTGGGTTCAGGATTGGCTGTAGTCTACTCAGGTTTGGGTTGGGCTTTTCAATTAGGCTGTACTCTGCTCCAATTGAAGTCAATGATAGAGATTCCAGTGGGAGCTGAAAATTCCACCCACTGTGGTCAGCCCCTGGACTCAGTTACACAACGGCTTGTTTCGGCTGGGTATGTGTAACAGAGGTAAGTGCAGTTGAGACCCATCTACATCACAACGTGGATTTACCTTGTAAATGTGTCTCGTGATATATTTGACCCTTAAGGCCCCATCCATGCTAACTACAACCTTGTTCAAATGCAGTTGCTGCTAGCAGCATTCTAACACCAATTGACTATTGATGAGAGCAATTCTCTTTTGAGAACCAGGATAGACCTAAAGTCCCATCCATACAGCAAGATGTCAGGGGACCATGTTGTAAGATGGGTTGGCATTCTCTGGATAAACATGCCTGAAATGTATAACCATGTTTCTGCCCTGTAAAGAACAGATAATTCCATAACACAGTCTGATCACACCTACACAAACAAGATCAAATTGTATTATAATGCAGTCCCTGCTGCCTTCCAACATGGTAAATTTTAGACTGTCCCCAGAGATCATTTTTACCATGGTTTTATAACATGATTATAACACAAGTGTCAAATCAATAATCCCTACATCCCAATGGGTGGGAAAACCATGCTTGCATGCTAACAACAAATATGTTTAAACGTGGCTCTAGTTAGCACATCTCTGATTCCAGCAGGGACAAAGTATCAGTTACCTAAGTTAGTGGTTTTCAATCTGTGGGCCGCAGACCCCTGGGCATCTGCAGACTGTCTAAGATTACCTCCATTTGAAATTTTTTAGGGGTTCGCAAATGAAAAAAGGTTGAAAACCACTGACCCTAGTTGGAATCTGCTAATTCTAGTAGGGTCGTTGTTTCTGATATATGAATACTTGATTACTTATTGCTATTCCAAAGGATGATCATTTTAGTACTGGGCCATATTGCACCCAAAGGGGATTAATTTTAGTAAGGAAAGATTTTGAGATTTGCTGCTAACAATCCAACATGCTTCATGCCACTTTCCAAGAACCCAGCTTCTGCGTATGGCAATTGAATAGACATTTCCTGTACTAAGATGTTATAACTAGAACTGACACTAAAGGACGTTTGAAATGCTATAGCCTAAATTTTTAGAAGTGACTAGTGATTTTGGGTGAGACACTTTGAAGGGGCCTGACTTTCAGAAAGCGCTAAGTACCTGGCCTCTGGAAATCATGTGTCTCATGTTGGGCACCCAAAATCTCTAGTCACTTCTAAAAATTTAGGCTATAGCATTTCAAACGTCCTTTA
>NW_020688923.1:0-3915 GCF_002925995.2 Terrapene triunguis | reverse complement strand
GGGAGCTCTGCGATTTATTTTAAATGAAGCATCTTAAACATTTTAAAAACCTTATTTACTTTACATACAACAATAGTTTAGTTATATATTATAAACTTATAGAAAGAGACCTTCTAAAAACGTTAAAATGTATGACTGGCACGCGAAACCTTAAATTAGAGTGAATAAATGAAGACTCGGCACACCACTCCTGAAAGGTTGCCGACCCCTGACCTAGGGGTTACAGTGGATAAGAAGCTGGATATGAGTCAGCAGTGTGCCCTTCTTGCCATGAAGGCTAATGCCATATTGGGCTGCATTAGTAGGCGCACTGCCAGCAGATTCAGGGAGTTATTATTCCCCTCTATTCGGCACTGGTGAGGCCACACTTGGAGTATTGCATCCAGTTTTGGGCCCCACACTACAGAATGTATATGGACAAATTGGAGAGTCCAGGGGAAGGAAACAAAAATGTTTGGGGGGGGGGCTGGAGCACATGACCTATGAGGAGAGGCTGAGGGAACTGGGCTTATTTAGTCTGCAGAAGAGAAGAGTGAGGGGGGATTGGATAGCAGCCTTCAACTACCTGAAGGGGGGTTGCAAAGAGGATGGAGCTCGGCTGTTCTCAGTGGTGGCAGATGACAGAACAAGGAGCAATGGTCTCAAGTTGCAGTGGGGGAGGTCTAGATTGGATATTAGGAAACACTATTTCACTAGGAGGGTGGTGAAGCACTGGAATGGGTTCCCTAGGGAGGTGGTGGAATCTCCTTCCTTAGAGGTTTTTAAGGTCAGGCTTGACAAAGCCCTGGCTGGGATGATTTCGTTGGGGTTGGTCCTGCTTTGAGCAGGGGGTTGGACTAGATACCTCCTGAGGTCCCTTCCAACCCTGATCTTCTATGATCCTAAGTCAGTCTCCTGAGGGTTGGAAAAGAAAGTGTCAGACGTGGGAGTGGGCAGGAAATTCCCACTGAGCCTCAAAGCACAGAGTGACCTGTCCAATCTTATAGCCCTGGTTCCAGCTATTGAGAAAATTGCTTCTGGGCTTTTTCTAGGCTAGTTCAGATCATTTGTAGATGTGTCATTTGGGTTATTTTTTTTCCCTCTCTCTCTCTCTCTTTTAGTATAGTGATGCTAAAACTTTTGTAACTAATACAGCCAAATAATGAGATGAATAGTGAAGCAGGTTTAGCTACTTCATAAGAAAATGGGTAAATTTATTTCCCTGATTTTGAGTCTTAAAAGATTTTCTGAAATTTCAATTTTTGAATGTGCAAGTGTTTTATTGCCCATCCTGAATTGGGGGTTTTCTCTCCTGGTGAAGGCTGTTTGGTCACATACTTTGATATTAGCTTAGTTTGACAGGATGTAGCTCAGATTTATTGAGGACTTCACGAGACAAACGATCATTTGCCTGAAGAGTCTTTTTAAAATTGTATTTCACTTCAACCTTTGTCTAACCCTGTGTCATGAGATTGTTTGAACAATGGCAATTCTCGATCTCTCTCAGCAGAAACACTGAGCGTGCGAGCTAGATTCTCACGCCGAGAGGCAGAGGCTGAGACAGGGAATGAAGTTGCTGCCTGATGCCTGCAGAGCTGTGAGATCCGGTCAGGAGTGGGGGAAGGGCTGGGAGACGGCCAGGTTTGCTCTTCAGAGCCAGACAGCTGAGGCTGAGCACTGTGAGCTCCCTGCATCAGAGCCAGAGAGGAGACCTGGCCTAGGAGTGTCATGTGAACACTCCCTGAGCTTGAAAGGGGCAGGAATGACCCCCAAGAAGAATGATGGGGGGAGGGGCAGCGTCTCCTGACTGCTGTGATGACAAGGTTGGGCACAGGCTAGTGAGCCAGGGATGTCAACAGAGGCCACAGAGAGATAAGGAGCCCTAAAGCCCGGCTCATCACCTCTCCCCCCCACATCAACCTCACTGTCCTGTGTGGGGACGAGAGAGGCTCTCTCTGCCCCACTCACCCCACACTGTATCCCTTCAGCCTGAGCGCTTTGGGTTTCCTGCTCGCGGAGTGTCTGCTCTGACTGAACAGTCATTGTTCCTGTTGCTAGCAGGATTCTTGTTAACACAGTAGCAGCCAGAGGCTGCAGGGCCGTCCCGAGCTATTTTGGTGCCCTACAGGGGGGCTGTGTGGGGCCCCACCCCAGGCCTCCATGGGGAACAGGGGCTGGCCACTTTCTGTGGGAAGTGGAGTGACCCGGCCCCAGCCTGCTCTGCTCCCCTGGCTCCCAAGCTTGGGGGACGGGGGGAACCGCCCCCCCACCAGCACTCGCCGGCGGTGCGGCTGGGAGTCGGGGAGCGGAGCAGGCTGGGGCCGGGTCGCTCTACTTATGGGTGAGGGCAGGCCCGACCGCTTCTGGTGTCCTCAGGGTAGTGGGGGCGGAGCAGGGGCTGGTGCCCCACACAGCTGCGCACTTTGCGTATGGGTAAGGACGGCCCTGAGAGGCTGCACCCAAGACTGAGGCTCTATTGTGCTCAGTGTCGTATTAGACACACACATCGTGAGAGGCAGCTCCTAGGGGAAGGAGCTTCAAGTCTAACTGTACAAAGCAGACGCAAGAAGGAGTGTGTGGGTGTCGGGAGCATCTCCGTGATTAAGGCCGTGCTTGTAAACCAAGTTTTCAACTTCCAATATATGTGAAAAAACAACAACAGATTTTTCTTCCTCCAAATAACAGCACTTACACCTACAGTACAGGACAAGTAGCCCGAGTTCCCTGTAAGCTGCACAGCCGCGCAGCCACCCAGCAGCCTCCTTAGCGCCGCATGGGCCCTCAGACAACCCACCCGGGGGCCTGCCCTGGCCAGGGGAGAGTCACCCTTCCCTGAGCCCCAATCTATCCCGGCCTCCAACCTGCGCGAACCCAGCTGAGGCTGAGCTGCCCTTGCCCAGGCCTGAACCCAGCCCTGGCCTTGCCGGGGAGAGGCGCCTATCCTGTGGGCCCAGCCCTGCAGCTGATACGGGGGGTAAGGGGGGCGCCCCCCCCAAGCCTAGGTGCTGCTGCGGGGAGAGACAGCTGGGAAGAGGCCTCTCTCCCGGCCGGAGCACCCACCTGCACCACTGGAATTCCCCACCCAGGCCTGGGACACTCATCTCCAGCTCTAATGAGGGTCAAATTGATCCTAAGTGCAGAGACTCTCTGGGAGTGGGGGGGGGGGAGGGGGCAAAATACAGGTGGATAAACTCCACTGTGCCTCAGACACAGGCCAGCGCTGCTGGAGTCAGCAGATATAGTGACGGTGATGGGGAAGGAGGGAATCCCTCCGACTCGCCCCATTGCCTTCTGGCCTCGCAGAGGCTGAAATGATCCATCTGTCCCACTCCTGCTCCTCCTTGTTACATAGAAATGTATTTTAAATAAGGAAAATGGTAAAAAACTAAATACCTGCTGCCCAGCACCACCTGGACCAGCATGAGCACAACTGGGAAGGAGACATTTTGTCAGCAAAGGGGGGACTTGGTGACTAACAATCGCTCTGCTACTGGGGTGACAATATAAACGTGATGCTCAGGGATTGTCCAGACCAGGAAAATGGGTGTCCATTAGGACAGGCCAAAGGGGAAGATGCCAGTTAACCCCAACCCCTGTGCCCGGGCTATGTCAGCACTGCAAACAGAGCGGTGTGTTTACATCAGGATAGCTACCTCCAGCACGCCAACGCCCAGGGAAATCCTAGAGCAGAAGACAAACCCCATGTCCATTTTCACTCAGTGAGGCGACTTGTGGTCACCCCAACTTTCCCCACCTGGGGCTGATGGAAACTCCTTGCTGGAAGGACACACACTCCCATGACTCACAGGAGAAAGGAGTTGGGGGAAAGGAGCATGGGACTCACCCCAGAGAAGGGCGACCTGTAAAAGGCACAAGTGGGCAACACATGAGGGGTCTGAGAGAACAGAGGGACACAAATGGTGCAAACAAACCACA
>NW_020688922.1:0-3283 GCF_002925995.2 Terrapene triunguis | reverse complement strand
TTTTATCTCTGAAGCAGACGACTTCTCAAAAATTGTAGACCAGTGTATTCAATGATTCTAAGAGGGGTAACTGTAGACGTCTATATTTAGCTATCCAAAGGGTTCCTGTATTCTGTTAATTCAGGAATCAATAATTCAGCCATTATACCCGTCACCCATGCCACCTGCCCAATTCCAGCTCAGTCTCATTTAATTCATTGGGGGTAGGGGCTGAAGGATGGGGGGAATGTTTATAGCTGAAATCACCAAAATGTGTTTTGCAAGGTTAATGTTAATCAGATCTGTTCCGCTCTCCTTCTCGGACATTTTCTCTGGGAATCCCGGAGACAGAAAGGAGCAGGTGTTACCATCTTGGCTACCAATCCCTTGCTTCTCAACTGTGAGGGCTGCTCTCATCCTGGTATTCTGGCGCTTCAGGGCAGGGGAAAGCAAGTCACAAAGTTCCATGAAAGTGCCCTTACGCATGCGAAAGTTTTGCAGCCACTGGGAATCGTCCCACACCTGCAGCACTATGCGGTCCCACCAGTCTGTGCTTGTTTCCCGGGCCCAGAATCGGCGTTTCACGACATCAACCTGCCCCAGTAACACCATGATTTGCACATTGCTGGGAAGGTCTATGTCCATGTCAATTTCTTCATCACTCTCGTCGCCGCGCTGCAATCACCTCCTCGCCTGGTTTTGCATTGGCATGTTCTGGCTCTGCGTATACTCCAGGACAATGTGCGTGGTGTTCATACTGCTCATAATTGAGGCAGTGATCTGAGCGGGCTCCATGATCCCAGTGCTATGGCGTCTGGGCTTGAAAAAAGGCACGAAACTATTGTCTGATAGAGGGAGGGAAGGAGGGAGGGGCGCGTGAGGACGTGGCTTACAGGTAATTAAAATCAACAAGGGTGGCTGTGCATCAGGAAGAAACACTAACAACTGTCACACAGAATGGTCCCCCCAAAGATTGAACTCAAAACCCTGGATTTAGCAGGCCGTGGATTTCACGGGGGGGGGGAAGCAAATGAATACAGAACAAATCTGGTCCATTTACTGTTTGGATCCACTCCATCTATCTTTTACATCTTAGGCTGGCAGCAGACGGTGCAGAATGACTGATAGCCGTCGGCATCTTCTGGGTGCTTGGCAGAAGATGCTGTACTATGACTGGTAGCCATGATCGTCAAGACGGTGCAATAGGACTGCCGGCAGGACGGAGTCTCCAGGAGACAAAACATGTCTGCCCAGGCACCTCTGACCGAACTCACTGAGGAGTATGACGACGATGGATATCAGTCATAATACACCATCAGCTGCCAAAAGGCAAGGAGCTGCTGCTGTATAGCAATGTAGCCCCACGTCTGCCAGCACCCAGATAGCCGATGACAGCTACCAGTCATACTGCACCGTCTACTGCCAAAAGGCAATTAGCTGTTGCTGTGTAGCAATGCAGTACCACGTCTGCCGGCACCCAGATGACATATGGTGACAGTGAGCTGAGCTGAGCGGGCTCCATGCTTGCCGTGGTACGTCGTCTGCACAGGTAACCTAGGTAACCCAGGTAAAAAGGCGCGAATTGATTGTCTGCCATTGCTCTGACGGAGGGGGAGGGGCCTGATGACATGTACCCAGAACCCCCCGTGACACTGTTTTTGCATCATCAGGCACTGGGATCTCAACCCAGAATTCCAATGGGCGGCGGAGATTGCGGGAACTGTGGGATAGCTACCCACAGTGCAACGCGCCGGAAATCGATGCTAGCCTCGGTACTGTGGACGCGGTCTGCTGACTTAATGCACTTAGAGCATTTTATGTGGGGACACACACAATCGACTGTATAAAAACGATTTCTATAAAACCAGCTTCTATAAATTCGATCTAATTTCATAGTGTAGACATACCCTAAGCAATTACTGGCCACTTAGCTGGTGTGCAGGTGCCATTGTCTCTGGGGAGCTCGTCTGCGGGTGTTATCCAGCTTTACAGCATGTAACAAACATACAGCAAACTCTCAGAGCTCCATGGACAGTGCTGATAGACATATTTTAATGGGATACTAATATTCAGCAGGCGATGACTTTTCCTATGATACCTCACAAAACATACTTTGGAGAAGATTTATCATTTTGTAAACGTGGTGCCCATAATAGTGTAGACCAGTGGTTCTCTGAAGTGTTTCATTGCCCCCCCATTCTTTGTGTCTGTGGTTATATAGGCCCCCACACTTAAAAGCACATATATCACCACCCAGCTCTAAAGGCAGAGTAGTTGCTGGCGATGTGCACAGCTCTGAAGGTCTCCAATAGCAGCACAGAAGTTAGGGTGGCCACGTGAAAAGTGATATTCATCAATATCGCTGTTCACAGCAGACTTATCACCCCATTCCACCCCTACTTCTGTGCTGCTGCTCCACCTGGGTTTGACAGCCTAAGCATTGATCCCCAACTCCCAGGTAGGCCTGTTCCTTCTTCATGAGCCCCAGCCAACTGGGGCCGACAGCCAGTGCTCTTTTAAAAAAAAACCAAACAACCCACACTGATCACGCCTCCCTTGACACATACCTGTGCCTCCATTGGGAGGCTCTGCCCACACTCTGAGAATTGCTAGTGCATAGAGGCACCGTGGGGATTGGTAGCCAAGATGGTAACACCTGCTCCTTTCCGTCTCCGGGATCCCCACAGAAAATGTCCGAGAAGGAGAGCGGAACAGATCCGATTAACATTAACCTTGCAAAACACATTTTGGTGATTTCAGCTATAAACATTCCCTCCATCCTTCAACCACTACCCCCAGAGAATTCAATGAGACTGAGCTGGAATTGGGCAGGTGGCATGGGCGACGGGTATAATCGCTGAATTATTGATCCCTGAATTAACAGAATACAGGAACCCTTTGGATAGCTAAATATAGACTACTACAGTTACCCCTCTCAGAATCATAGAATATCAGGGTTGGAAGAGACCTCAGGAGGTCATCTAGTCCAATCCCCTGCTTAAAGCGGGACCAATCCCCAACTAAATCATCCGAGCCAGGGATTTGTCAAGCCTGACCTTAAAAACCTCTAAGGAAGGAGATTCCACCACCTCCCTAGGTAACCCATTCCAGTGCTTCACCACCCTCCTAGTGAAAAAGTTTTTCCTAATATGCAACCTAAACTTTCCCCACTGTAACTGGAGATCATTACTCCTTGTTCAGTCATCTGGTACCACTGAGAACAGTCTAGATCCATCCTCTTTGGAACCCCCTTTCTTGTAGTTGAAAGCAGCTACCAAATACCCCATCATTCTTCTCTTCTGTA
>NW_020688921.1:4519-8169 GCF_002925995.2 Terrapene triunguis | reverse complement strand
TTTCCCTACAGGGATGGGGATGTGGTTATTGTAACCACATCTGGGTATAAATATATCGTGTCTGTAATGAACTAGCTAGAGTGTGTGAGACACAGAGAACGATAGAGAGAGCACTGCCCTCTAATGGACAGAATCAGAATGGCACAACGGTGTGTGGTGAGCCCATTACAGGGACAGCTCCTGTAGCTCAAGTGGGTGGGGTCTGTGTTTTTGGAGCAGGAGGATCCAATTTCTATCCGGAGTGACCTCAGCATGAGCACAGACCGTGCAGCATATTGCAGTGGGATCCTTCCCCTGACACAAGGAAGACAGAAAAGGTTCAGCAAATGGAAACCAGAACGGCACAGGGAGTCGCGAATGGGGCTCAGCAGAAGCAACTTGGGGAACACTCAGCTCTGGGCCTCTCATCCCAACGCAGGCAGGGGCCCTCTCTGCACAGCTCCAGGGAGAGCCCAGCTTGTGCTCAGCTCCAGGGATCTGAGCGCCAGAAAGATGTCAACACAGTGGAGGGAACTCAAATAAGAGCAGCTACACTGCTGAGGGGCCGGGGGCCACTGAGTTGTGGGGCGGGGAGGGGGGGAAGCTGAAAGCACTAACCCTGCTGAGGCTGGCTAAGGGACAGCCAAGGGGCAGCAGGAGAACAGGGAGAGGAATCAACATGATAAAGGGGGTGTGATATGGAGGAGTGGGCTCAAACTGAGCAAAGGGAAATTAGGCCAAGGATCTGGAAAAATGTCCTGGCAGAGAGATGGGAGGGGAGAGGGAACTGGCCAGCCAGGGGATGGGTGGGAAGCCCATTCCTAGACTGAACAAAGCCCTGGACAATAGCTTGTAGCTGATGGTGGCAGCGACCTGTACGCAGAGAGGGACAATCCCAGGGGCTGATGGGGAAACATTAGGGCATAGAGCAGTCTAAATGAGACCCTTCCACCTCCTCACCGGCGGGCAGAAAGCGCTGGGCAAGGATCCAGCAATTGTTCACCAGAGGCCCAGGAGAGAAGCCAAGGGCAAGGGGCATTGGTGGGCTGGGCTGCATTGCGTGGGAGCCAGTTCTGCACTAGGTCTCCTAGCACCAAAGGGGACCACAGAGAGGAGAGTGCGGGCGCATTGGCCACCCCGGTGTCTGCCGCTGTGACTGGATCTCCCTCAGGAGTGAAAGTCAGAATGTGAGGGGGGCCCCCGAGCTACTGGGGCTAGTGCAAATGAGTCTGGTCTGTCGGGGGTGCTGCAGCCAGCCTGACCTCGCCTCACCCCCTTTCCACACACCCCCTGGAGCTCAGCACTCACACGATGGCCTGCTCCGGTTCCACTGTCTGGCTGCTGCTGAATGGCCCGAAGGAGCCAGGCCTAAGCTCCCCGGGTCTCCCTGGGCCTGAGGAGCTGGGGGCTGACTCGCCAAAAGCGACTGGACAGAGTGTTAAGTCAGCAAAAATTTTCAAATGCACAATTCTTGTCCAGCCCATCCCTCTCTCTAACGCCCGCGACCAGCCACTCCCTCTGCTCCTCCGACCATGCTCGCTTAATCCACCACGTCCACGATGAGGGGCGCCAGGTAGTCGGAGTGGCGGATCCCAAAGGTCTGGCCACGCTGCTGGACGTACTGCAGGGAGAGGGAGCAGAACACCGCAGGGTCAGTGCATGAGATCTCAGCTCCTGCCCCCAGCACCCGCTGTAACCCTGCAGAGATCCTGGCTTCCACGTTATAAACACACACGCCCCCCCCCACCCCCGCTTCAGATCTCAATGCTCCCCCACAACTACAATCCTGCCTGAGACCTTAGCTCCCCACTACACGCGCGCGCACACACACACACACACGTACACTGTATCACCCCCACACATACACACTGCATCCCCACCACACACACTGTATCATCCTCCGCACCCACACACACTGCATCATCCCCCCCACACTGCATCACCCCCCACACACACACACACTGTATCACCGCCCCGCATACACACACACTGCATCACCCCCCACCACACACACACTGTATCACCCCCCCACCGCACACACTGTATCGCCCCCCCACCACACACACACTGTATCACCCTGCGCACCCACACACACTGCATCATCCCCCCCACACTGCATCACCCCCCCACACACACACTGTATCACCGCCCCGCATACACACACACTGCATCACCCCCCCACCGCACACACTGTATCGCCCCCCCCTCACACACACACTGCATCACCCCCCCACACACACACACTGTATCACCGCCCCGCACACACACACACACACACACACACACACTGTTCACTGCCAGGGACATCTCTCCATGAGCTCTCCAGTCTCTCCACCAGCCAACATGTATGCAACACGTCCCTGACACAACAGCTCTTGTGAGCCCGTGTGTGTGTGTGTGTGTCCTGGCCCCCTCCTCACCTTCTCTGGGCTGTGTGCCCCAGGCCCTGGTTTCTGCGTGTTGTCCCCAGGAAGCATGTTGCGGGCAAGCATGCTGTATTGGGGGGCCCGGGTCTTGAACACGCTGGGTTCCACCACACGATAGTTACAGGGCCCTGGCGTCTGCACACAAGGAGAGCGGAGCTCAGTTGCCAACAGGCCACTCCCAGGGGCGCCCCCCCCTCCAAAGTAGGCCGAGCCGCAACCCAGCTGTCATTCTGACCCCCCATTCCCCATCGCCAGGCGTGTCCCCCATCCCCCTTTCCTCACCCCCTTCCACCTGAGTACCCCCCTCCCCAGCTCCGCTGCTGCCTCTCACCTTGCTCAGGTCCTCATAGAAACTGCCGACCAAGCTGCGTCCCAGGAGGGAATAGTTTGGGGCTGAGCTCTTGTTGACGACCTTGGGCCCAATCATTGGCGGGAGCCCGTAGGCGGCAGGCCCTGGGATGGGGGGAAGAGGGGATCAGTGGGGGTCAGAATTGCCATTCAAACACCACTGTGGACAAATCAGAAATCTGACAGGGCAGCTCCGGGGCATGGGGGGGAGGGCAGGGCAGGGCAGGGCAGGAGTGAGGAGAAACTGGGGAGGGGCAGAGCTCGGGGAGTGAGGGCAGAAGGGAATGGGGTGGGGGAGGGGAGGGCAGCAGTGAGGTGAGACTGGGGAGGAGCAGGGCTCGGGGGGTGAGGGCAGAAGGGAATGGGGAGGGGTGGGGAGGGCAGCAGTGAGGTGAGACTGGGGAGGAGTAGGGCTCGGGGGGGGGTTAGGGCAGAAGGGAATGGGGTGGGGGAGAGGAGGGCAGGAGTGAGGTGGGACTGGGGGGAGGGGCAGGGCTCGGGGTGTTGAGGGCAGAAGGGAATGGGGTGGGGGAGGGCAGGAGTGAGGTGAGCCTATAGGACTAACCTGCTTGCTTGCTTGCTTGCATATATATATATCTTTTCTTATAGTTTAAGTATTTGATGTATTGTAATAGGTTTATAAATTTATATTAAAGTAAGTTTGGCTGTAATGCAAAAATCCTACAGGCCATATCCTGTATGTTAAGCTAAGGCAAAGTCAGCATATCTATATTAAAACCTTTTACTCAAAAAGTAAAGTTAATCTATACCTTGTTACCTAAATAAATAAGTACCCACACCTATGTCTATAACTTTTTATCTAAATCAATAATCAATAGAAAATGGCATAGGGTTTTTTTCAATGTTGTACCCACAAACTTAACAGGTACACCACAA
>NW_020688921.1:446-4419 GCF_002925995.2 Terrapene triunguis | reverse complement strand
GTGCCTTATAAAAGAGGTAACACACCTCGCTAAAGCACTCCACTCTATCATTCTCATTTACATTGTATTTCTACTCTAGCTCTATCTATTCTATCTATCTACAATAACTACTACTATTAGTAGGCTATACTTGTTCTTCTTAAACTTTAAGTTTCAAAAAAACTAGGCTAAGCTTGGTTTCCCTAAGTTTTATTCTTAGTTTGTTTATCAGGTTTTAATTTTCATTTTAAGTTAGTCAGGTAAACCCTAATTTAGTTTTAATAGCTCTTAGCATTAGCTTTTCCTAAGCCCCACATCCCTCACTCAAAAATTAAAAAACCTAAAGTGCAAGGCTGGTCCTGTGTCTCTTACCACCAGGTTATCAAAGAAGGGTGTAAGTATATTAACCAGAGCTTTGTAGCATATAATACTATATTATCATATGTATCTTTTAAATAGCAGTAATGCAATTGTAACTTTGTAACTCTAATTATTTTACCATTTACTTACTATTTCATTAACTTTAATAAAAAGTCTTTAAGGCTGTATTTATCTCAGTAGAAGCTTCCTGTCATACCCTCAAGGGTCCTTTGTAAATTCTGTAAAGCCTAATTCAAAACAAAAACTTTTATCTTCTAATGAAACAAATTGGCAAGCCTAAAACCCACACTAATTAATAATAATAATTTATTATTATTAATAATTAAATTAAATAAAATTAAAATACAGTGAAAAGGGAGGGGCAGGACTCAGTGGGGGTGAGGGCAGAAGGGAATGGGGAGGGGTGGGGAGGGCAGGAGTAGGTGAGACTGGGGAGGGGCAGGGCTCGGGGGGAGGGCAGAAGGAGATAGGGTGGGATGGAGGGAGGTGTGAGGCGACACTGAGGAGGGGCAGGGGGCGGGGGAGGGGACGGGGCAATGGTAGCTGTGAGGCTGTGGCAGCACTTCACTCCCATCCTGGGCGAGGCCAGCCCTGCTCTCTCCCATTGCTGTCGCCCGCCCCCCGGCACTCAGGCTTGGCACAGCGGCTGCTCTGCCATGACAGAGGGGCAGGCGAGCCGCATATGAGCCAATGGCTGTGACTCGGTGCAAGGGGTGGCAGCGCCACTTAGGTTCGTTTCCCCCGGTTGCCGGGGACCTCCCGGGATGGGGACCCTGGACTCGATCAGCTGCAGCACCAAAGCCTATGGGACTAAGGACCCAGCAGGCCTGCCTGTTGCTCCTGGAGGGGCAGGAACAATCTCTACCCATGAATCGGCATGACCCCCTGCTCCGAGAGCCCCATCCACCTGGGCCTTAGTCATCTGAAACACCCCCTCACAAGCCTCCGCAGCCAGCCCGTCTCCGCTCTCCTAGCAGGGCGAGCTTTGCGCTGGCATCAGGGGAAGGGCGTCCAGAGCAAGGGAGTCCCCAGCAGAGAGCTGGGCCTGTGCACGGCTCTGGGAGCAGGGTGACTCCCCCCTTTCCAGTGACGTCAGCGGGGAAACTCCCAACTGACGCCAGACCCTGATCCCCACCCTAAATCCCGGCCTGGCGCTCCTTCGCCAAGGGCTTGGATTCTGGTGCGCCCAGCCGAGCGCACAGGGCCCAGGAAGGTAAATACTCCCCTCTGAGGTGCTGCTGGGTCCCATCCCCTCACCACCAGGGCTGCGAGTGGGATCTCAGTCCCTGTAGCTGTCGAGGACACCCCCCACATATGTGTCGTTCATTGCGCTCCAGCTGGCCCTGGCGAGGGCACTAGGGAGTTGAGTTGCTGCCCCTCAAGTCCAGGTCTCCCCACTGAAAGGTGCATTGGTTCTCACCTCTCTTCCCTTTAGGACTGGAAGCTGCCCCCTCCCACACTGTCCCCAGGCAGGACGTTCCAGGTGGGGGAAGCTGCTATTAGATGGTTATTTTATGATTGCACTGCCCCCCATGAGCAACTGGGGGAGCGCAGGGCCGTGGGTGGGGAACGATCATTATCCCTCCGCTGTACCGTTCACAGCCCTGAACCAGGCCCCTCTCCCGGAGGGTATCGCAGTGCAGAAGTGTGCTAGGGAGAAGCTGAGCAATCGGGGGGTGAGGGGTGATCACAAACAGATCCGGTGCCCATCCTGCAATAGGCTTGGCAGAATCGTCTCCTTCAGCGGCTCTGGCCTCTGTTCAGCATTCAGTAGCAGTTGCCAGGATCCGGGGTCCACTCGCATCCCGAACCGGTGGGTTGATCCCCCCCTCACAGTCTCTTGCCACCCTGCCCAGTAGCACCTGCTTTGGCTAAGAGGCTGGAAAAGCAGTGAACTGGCTCTAGGGTCTCTGGGCATGGAGATGGGCACGTGCTGGAGCCAGGGCTTCCGGGAACGGGAAGGGGAGAATGGGGACAAATCCAGACAAACGTCTGAGCCATCGGGCACTGATTTGTGCCTGGGAACCTTGAGGGGTTTGGCCAGTGGTGCAGCGGGGCGGGGGAAGCAGGAGCTTGGTCAGAGCTCAGCCCCATGGGCTCTCCTACCTGGAGTCTGGTCATTCGCAAACTCCTTCGTACGCGAGGCGAGCGAGTAGATGGGCGCGGAGCGATAGGCCCATTTCCCTGCCTTCTCTGGAGAATATCGACCTGAAACAAAGAGGGAGGATAATATTGGAGCATAGACAGGAGGGGCACGCTCCATACCCCACTGATTGGCACACCGTGGACTGAAGCAGCTGGGAGCTCACAGATAGCCAGCGCTCCAGTCCTATGCCCTACAGCACCCCCTGCTGGCACAGGCTGAGGCCGGAGTAGCTGGGAGCTCCCCCCACAGCCAGCACTCCTGCCCTGCTCCCCACAGTGCCCCCTGCTAGGAAAGGCCAGGGGTGGAGCAGCTGGGAGCTGCCACACAGCTAGTTCTCTTGTGCTGCTCCCTACAGCGCCTCCTTCTGGGAGATGGTGGGACTAGAGTAACTAAGAGCTCCCCCCCATCTAGTGCTCCTGCCGGGCTCCCTGCGCAGTACATGCAAGTCTGCAAATATCAGAAGGGTGTGAAGCCCAGGAAAGAGAGGGATTAGCAAGGAGGATACACAAAGTGGGAGGGGAATTAGGAGGAATGGGATAGAATGAACAAGAAGGGAATTTAGGCTGACTCTCAGGATCAGTCCTTGGCAGTGATATCTATGGGGCTGGGGAATCATATCTCGAGGGTAACATAAGAACATAATGGCCATAGGATCAGTCCAATGGTCCATATAGCCCAGTGTCCTGTCTTCTGACAGCGGCTGGTGCCAAACTCTTCAGAGGAAATGAACTGAACTGGGCAATTTATCAAGTGATCCATCCCGCATCATCCAGTCCCAGCTTCTGGCAGTCAGAGGCTTAGGGACACCCAGAACGTGGAGTTACATCCCTGACCATCTTGGCTAAAAGCCACCGATGGCCCTATCCTCCAGGAACTTATCTAGTTCTTTTTTGAACCCAGTTATACTTTTGGCCTTCACAACATCCCCTGGCAACGAGTTCCACAGGTTGATAATGAAAATGAACATGCATCGGTCTGCTCTGCTTTGGATCATTATCAAGCAGAACCCGTCATCAGCATGGAAGCACGTCCTCTAGAATGGCGGTTGAAGCCTGAAGAAACATATGAATCTTTAGCGCATCTGGCATATAATATCTTGCGACGCCGGCTACAACAGTGCCATGAGAATACCTGTTCTCACTTTCAGGTGACATTGTAAATAAGAAGCGGGCAAACTTGTTTGTCTGAGTGATTGGCTGAAGTAGGACCGAGTGGACTTGTAAGCTCTAAAGTTTTACATTGTTTTATTTTTGAATGCTGTTATTTTTTGTACATAATTCTACATTTGTAAATTCAACTTTCATGATAAAGAGATTGCACTACAGTACTTGTATGAGGTAAATTGAAAAATACTATTTCTTTTGTTTTTTAGAGTACAAATATTTGTAATCAAAAATAAATATAAAGTGAGCACTGTACACTTTGTATTCTGTGTGTAATTGAAATCAATATATTTGAAAATGTAGA
>NW_020688921.1:0-346 GCF_002925995.2 Terrapene triunguis | reverse complement strand
TGCGATTAATCACATGATTAATCGCGATTAATTTTTTAATTGCACGATTAATCATGATTAATTTTTTAATCACGCGATTAACTGCGATTAATTTTTTAATTGCTTGACAGCCCTAATCTTTTTCTTTTTAGACGCTATGACCAGAACTGCACACAGTATTCAAGGTGTGAGTGTACTATGGATTTATATAGTGGCACTATGATATTTTCTGTCTTTTCTGTCCCTTTCCTAATGGTTCCTTATATTGTTAGCTTTTCTGACTGCCACTGCATATTGAACAGATGTTTTCAGAGAACTATCCACAATGACTCCAAGATCTCTCTCTTGAGTGGTAACAGCTAATTTA
>NW_020688920.1:876-3070 GCF_002925995.2 Terrapene triunguis | reverse complement strand
GGCTGCTTCTACAACCACACCTACTACCAGGTCAGCCAGGACTCCTGGGTTCTCTCCCCGGCTCTGGGAGGGGAGTGGGGGTTGGTGGTTAGAGCAGGGGGGCTGGGAGCCCGGACTCCTGGGTTCTCTCCCTGGCTCTGGGAGCGGAGTGGGGGCTGGTGGTTAGAGCAGGGGGGGCTGGGAGCCAGGACTCCTGGGTTCTCTCCCCGGCTCTGGGAGCGGAGTGGGGGCTGGTGGTTAGAGCAGGGGGGCTGGGAGCCCGGACTCCTGGGTTCTCTCACCCGTGTCCGTTTGTCCCTAGCCCGGTGAGGTGATCTACGCCGACGGCTGCCAGGAGATCTGCCAGTGTCTGTCTAACAACAACACCCGCTGCTCTGATGCCAGCTGCCGACCCGACCAGCACTGCGTCAGCCATGAGGATGGGGTACAGGGGTGCTTCCCGATAGGTGAGTTCTTGGGGGACCCCCGTAGTGGGAGGACTGGGAACCAGGACTCCTGGGTTCTCTCCCCGGCTCTGGGAGGGGAGTTGGGGCTGGTGGGTGAGAGCAGGGGGGGCTGGGAGCCAGGACTCCTGGGTTCTCTCCCCGGCTCTGGGAGGGGAGTGGGGGCTGGTGGTTAGAGCAGGGGGGGCTGGGAGCCAGGACTCCTGGGTTCTCTCCCGGCTCTGGGGGCTGGTGTTGAGCTCTGGCTACCCCCAGACTCCGCGACCTGCGTGGCGTCGGGCGACCCCCACTACACCACCTTCGACAAGAGGAAGTTCGATTTCCAGGGCACCTGCACCTACGTCCTGGCCCAGCCCTGCAACGCCAGCCTGGCCCTGGCCCCCTTCGCCGTCCGCGCCGCCAACGAGCACCGGCACGGGCAGAGCACTGTGTCCTACATCCGGGCCGTGTTCCTGGAGCTGCCAGGGGCCTTCGTCGCCCTGCTCAAGAACCGCGTGGTGCAGGTACGGACCCCAGGGCGGCGCTAGGGGGCGCTGTGGGGCAGGGAATGGGGGGGGCTCAGCAGGGGGCGCTCTCCCCTGGCAGGCGGGGCTGGCCCCAGGGCAGCGCTAGGGGGCGCTGTGGGGCAGGGGGTGGATGGGCTCAGCAGGGAGCGCTCTCCCCTGGCAGGCAGGGCTGGCCCTAGGTTGGTGCTAGGGGGCGCTGTGGGGCAGGGAGCAGGGAGCAGGGGCACTAGGGGGCGCTGTGCTGCGGGGAGCCGCCTCACCCCAGAGGTGGCTGCATCCCAGCGCCAGGCGGGGGGGTCTCTGTGTAACCCCGGGCGGGGGGGCCTGGCGTTTGCAGGTGAACGGCTCCCGGGTGACCCTCCCCGCAGTCCCTGCCCCCGGCGTGTCCGTCCGTCTGTCCGGGACGTTCGCCGAGGTCCGGACGGATTTCGGGCTGGTCGTCCGGTACGACGGGAACCATTATGCTGAAGTCCAGGTCAGCCAGCAGTGAGTATCGGGATGGGGTGAAGGAGGGGGCGGGGGGCTTGGTGCGGGGTGAATTGGGGCTTATGGGGGTCAGGAGGGGGCTATGGAAGTTGGGGGTCACAGGGGGTCCTGGGAGGGGGTAGTGGGCTCAGAAGAAAGCCCAGAAGTGGGGTGTGGGGGCTGTTGGGGGGTGGAGGGAGGGACTGGGGGTCAGCAGAGATTGGGGGGTTATGGGGGAACTGGGTGGGCCATGGCTCTGGGGTGGAGGAGTGGGGAGTGGGGGGGTTATGGGGGAGGGGGTGTTGCATCTCTGTCCCCCTCTGATGCCCCCTACCCCCCTAGGTATCGGGGTGCCCTGTGCGGTCTCTGCGGTGACTACAACGGGGACCCCGGTGACGACTTCCGGACCCCGGCGGGGGGTGCGGCCAACTCGGCCGGGGACTTCGGGGACAGCTGGGGTGTCGGCAAGTGAGTGACACCCCCCAAACCTCCCACACACCCCCTACTGTCCCCCCAAATCTCCCATGACTCCCACTGGCCCTCTACAGCCCCCCCAAACCTCCCATGTCCCTACGGCTCTCCTACACCCCCCCAAACCTCCCACACGCCCCCTACTGTCCCCCCAAATCTCCCATGCCCCCCACTGCCGCCCCTACAGCCCCCCAAACCTCCCATGTCCCTACGGCTCCCCTACACCCCCCCAAACCACCCACCTGCCCCCTACTGTCCCCCCAAATCTCCCATGCCCCCCTACAGCCCCCAACCCCCCATGTCCCTACG
>NW_020688920.1:0-776 GCF_002925995.2 Terrapene triunguis | reverse complement strand
CCCAGCCCCCCTACACCTCCACCCCCTGCAAGAGAGCGACCCCCCCCTCCAGCCTGCCTGAAGCCCCACCCCACACAGACCCACGGCTCCCTGACCCCCCAGGAGACTCCCCCTAAACCACCTCCTGCCCCCCTCACCTCTCTGCTTCTCCCCCCCCCCAGCTGCACCCCGGCCGGCCCCCCCGTCACCCCCCAGTGCCCCGCGGACGTGCGGCTGGACTACGAGAGGCCCGGGGCCTGCGGGCTCCTGCTAGCCCCTGATGGGCCCTTTGCCCCCTGCCACAGCCAGCTGAGCCCCATGGTGAGTGGGGGGCAGGGAGCTGGGGGGGCCATGGGGGTGGGAGGGGCTGGTTGGGAGTTGGGGAGGTCATGAGTCTGGGGGCTCGGTGGGAGTCAGGGGGGCCATGGTGGGTTATGAGGGTGAGGGGGGCTGGGTGGGTATTGGGGGGGTCTTGGGGAGGCTGGGTGGGTGTCAGGGGGACCATGGGGGGCTATGGGGGTGAGGGGGCTGGGTAAGGGTTGGATGGGCCAAGGGGAGGGTCAGGGGCCATGGGGGTGACGGGGGCTGGGTGTGAATTGGGGGGGTCTTGGGGAGGCGGGGATCATAGGGGGTCATGGGGGTGGAGGCTAGGTGGGAGTCAGGGTGAGGGGGATGGGTGGGGATTGGGGGGGCATTGGGGTGGGGGTGGGGGCTAGGTGGGCCTCAGGACGGCCATGGGGGTCTATGGAGCTGAGGGGGCTGGGGATTCACCGGGGGTTCAGGGGCCCCTGGGGGGG
>NW_020688919.1:0-4141 GCF_002925995.2 Terrapene triunguis | reverse complement strand
TCCCTGGAGAAGAGCTATGAGCTGCCTGATGGCCAGGTGATCACTATCGGGAATGAAAGGTTCCGGTGCCCAGAGGCCATCTTACAGCCCTCCTTCCTGGGGATGGAGTCCTGTGGCATTCACGAGACCACTTTCAACTCCATCATGAAGTGTGATGTTGATATCCGAAAGGACCTCTATGCTAACACAGTGCTGTCTGGGGGAAGCACCATGTATCCTGGCATCGCTGACCGAATGCAGAAGGAGATCACAGCCCTGGCACCCAGCACGATGAAAATCAAGATCATTGCCCCACCGGAGCGTAAATATTCTGTCTGGATTGGTGGCTCCATCCTGGCTTCTCTCTCCACCTTTCAGCAGATGTGGATCAGCAAGCAGGAATATGATGAGTCTGGCCCATCCATTGTCCATCGTAAATGCTTCTAAAGAGGGTCCCAGCAGGTGTGCTCAGCCTCTGCTGATGGGGTTACACACAGTATAATTGTCAGGGCAAATGTATTTACCAAATTGAGTAGTTACTTGTAAACTTTGCCCTTGAAAAGCTTTTCATGTTGGACCAATATTGTTTGATTTACTCATCTCCCCTTATGTTTATCTTGACTCCTCCTTTGATGTACTGTGTAGTAACTATACCCTGTGCATCATAAGCTCTGTTACAGGTTGCACGTGACCAAGGTTACAGTTAACTGTATTAGTCGAGAGAGAGAGAGCGCTACCTTTTAGGCTTTATTTTTCCTGGGGGTGTCTTGTGTCTTTTATTTCCCCCCCCCCCCCCCTTAGCTATAAATTCCCTGGGGCTGGAGACTAGACTAAGGGTGGTTGACTTTACAATGTAACTTTGATGTAATGGCATCTCAGAAGTAGATTTGTAACTAACCCTAAAGGTGATAATTGTATTGTCACTGACAGCTCCTTGTGTAAGACAAACTAATAAACTTCTGTGGCTTAAAATTTAAAATGTGTTGTACAATTACTTCAGGGTAACTAGATTGAGCAGCATGGAAAAGCTGATTATTCTTTCAAGTGTACTAATAGAAATGCCTGTTCCTTAGTAGTTTGCATAATTAAATTGCAAGGCTATACTGCAGCCTACCAGATTAATCTCGTCACCCCTAGCATGGTGATGAGTGCCCAGAAAATGCCATGGGGACTTCTAAAACCTGCCTAACATGTCTTGCTTCTATTTTGGTGTACAGAGATTAGCTTGGTGTTCACTAGGTAAGAAATTTTGACCTGCATTTACAGCGGGGTCATGAAGCGCCCTCTACTCTATTAGAAAAGCATGGTTACCTGTAGCTGTTGCTGGGTACCACTAACTTTGTTCAGCAAGGGGAAAATGGTGTGTAAAACATCTGTTAAAGATGGGCAAGAGAAATGGACCGGGGGGTGGGGAGGGATACACTGTATGATGTATGAAGGCCTGAATGTTAAGTGGATTTTCTGCTGTAGAAGAGGACAGAATTTCTGCCCCTGAGAATTGACTGGAGAAATAGTGGAAATTCACCTAATGTGTGAAGTTGGGGTGGGTTTTTAGGCTGCTTAAACTGCTCTTTTAATACTGTAAGAATTTTTTTTAGGTTTTTTTTTTTGGAAATTTACTTTTTGGCTTAAAGGTCCATCATCCTTCTGCTTCAGCTAAGATACAAGAACCCACAATAACATCCACTCAGGTATCCAACATGTCCTGCCTGGTTGACAGGACATATCATTCCTGATGTTTAAAAATATCTTCTGGACTGCCTTTGGACCATGAGTACTCAACGCATAGGCTCAACACTAGTAAAAACTGTCATACACGTCTAAGATCAGTCAGACCAAACCAAACACTATAACTATCTTAAACAGAACTGTCCTGTCCTGCCTTCAGTACTGTCTCCAAAAGAATAAACACACTCCACCCTAGTCTTGTAGGAGGAACAGTTTTTTGTATTCAGCTGGACAGCCTTTTTGCAGAAGTGGCCCTTAATTCAGATTTTTGGCAGGCTTCTGTTTCAGTTCACTTTGAAAACACAAGTGTGAAGCTAAACTGTCTTCAGGATGAACTCAAGATGAAGTGGTGGTATCCTCTTAAAGAGGATACCTTCTTGATCTGGTCCTAATGGTTGGTGGTAAAACTTACCTACCTCTCTTCCTTTCCAAACAAAATCACTCCAAAGGGTAAAACTACCAGGTGTTATGATCTCATAAAATAGTCATTTTATATGCTGTTGTATATCCTTGATTTTTGCTTTTTCTGTATGTGCCCTGGTTTGAATCACATTCCTTGAGGCTGCCAGCAGCTATTTACCTTATCCACATATTTCATTGCCTACATGCATTCCCATCCAGAATGTCTAGCTAGCATAAGCAAAGGCCAAGTAGCCTGGGAAGAGAGTCACACACAGTATTGAACACCTGAGAGTGCTGGACTGGTGGTTCCTGGTTTATCAAACTTTAGTATAAAGTCCAAGATGTACAATACTTAGAAATATTTTTATGTCCCTATCACTTTCAGATACCACTATGGCAAAGTTACTTTGCGGCAACAATGGGCTTGCCTGTGATCTAGGGCAGATTATATATTTACCCACCATTGTGGTGTACAGTATAAAAGACATGGGTGAGTATTGTGCTGATCTCTATCCAGCCAAAATCCAGGTTGCAGCCCATGTACCCTGTGCACACAGCTGGTATCCTGTATAATGAGGAACCCTGGGGGTTTATGACAAAAGAGGTTAGAAATAATATGAACTGAGAAGTGTGGGGCTTTGACATTGAGTGTGCAGGACAATGGTGCCCAGCTCCTACACAGGCAATAAAGGCACAAAATATAGGAGGTGCAGGCTGTGAGGCAACACTGTTAATGCTATCTGAATTCACAGACATCTGGCAGTGTGCCTACTTTCTCTCACCTGTCCTTACTCCCATAGCTACTGCCATGGTGTGGCTTGTGCACCTGTTACTTCCCCTCCTAATATGACTAGCCCCATACCTCCCTCCTGATTCCCCATAACCTGGTCTTTAGCCAGTCCTGCCCCACTGCCAAACTCCTGCTCCACCCTAACATGCCTTGCATTCTGCTACCAGGTGTGAGGACTGCAGCCTCTCTAGTTTTTTCTATTCTCATGAAAGAGGAAATACTTCTTTCAGTCTCTCAAGGTGAACAGCTCTCTTTTTTGGGGGGGAGGAGAGGAGGGGTTTGCTCCTTTTGCTGATGGATTCTACTCTGTTCCCAAGTGTAGCACAGGAATAGTTTCTAGGCACTTGCTATGGGGAGAACACTCTTAAATGCCATATACTTGACAGGCAACCAAGAGGTTGCTTACAATTGTTCCAAGAAAATGATTGGGAGCATTAAACTATAAATCAAGTGGTGAGGTGGGGACTTGGAACCTGAGCCTGATGCAGTCCATGCGTGTTTCTCTATTGACTACAGCAGGCTTTGGATCAGGCCCTGAATGCAGCATCTTCTGAGGAATTACAGAGACTTGCTTTGCTGCAGGTTTATAAAAGATGGTAGCCAGTAAGTCATCTTCCTACCCTTCTGCTAATAAAATGTTCAAATGGAGACCGCATGAGGCCAACTTGCTTGCCAAGCTGTACAAAGTCATAGCTTACCTGCCAACCCAGGCCCTGATCCCAGAATTGAATCCACTAGCTTGGAGTCTTGCACCCTACATCCATGAGTCAAGGGGCCTTTGTGGGGGTGTTTTGGGATCCCTTGCAGGATCAGGTCCAAATGTCAGACTACAAACACAAGAGCTTGCGGTGCTGCAGTCCAGAAGGATACCTTTAGGAACCATCCATACAGTCGCTTCGGGAGCTTGATCAGCCTTGAAGCATAGAAGGGCCCACGCTGTGTTTCAACCATCTTTTCAAATCATGTTGCCATCTAAGGAAGGTGGGTTAATCTCACCTACATTATAAGATTGAACCATGTTTTACCTCTGGTGGCTGATGGCCATGTGGTAACTAAGCCCCCAAGGAGGTGAGAATCATAGTATAGATAAGCCCTTATTAACACTGCATAAGGCATAAATCTGCCCCTAGCCTCCCATCACTAGTGGGAAACCAGGGATCTGGCTACAGTGTGAAACTGACCATGTTAATAACATCCCTTGGGCCAGCTGGCAGCAAAGACCCAGGTCCACAAAGGTATTTA
>NW_020688918.1:1426-3156 GCF_002925995.2 Terrapene triunguis | reverse complement strand
AGTATATTAGAGAGACAAGGTGGGTGAGGTAATAGCTTTTATTGGACCAACTTCTGTTGGTGAAAGAGACCAGCTTCGAAAGCTGGTCTCTTTCACCACCAGAAGTTGGTCCAATAAATGCGATTACCTCACCCACCTTGTCTCTCTAATATACTATGTATGTCTGTAACATGCTTATAACTAGAGCCAATTGAAAGCTTTTTTCAGTTGGAAAATGCCTTTTTGCCCAAAACAAATCTTTGCAAAAAATTATATATATATATACATATAAAGAGAGCGAGCGAGAGAGAAATATCTCATTAATTATTATTATTATTATTATTATTATGGTGGTGAGATGGTGGGAAACACACTCTGACTTGTTTAATGCGCCTTTTCCCCCTTCTTCCAAGCTTTTTCCAATACAAAAAATTCCAGGGAAAATTCCAAACAAAATGAAAAATGTCAATTTCTTTTAACTGTTTCATAAACCTACCCACCTACCCGTTTTTGTTTTCAGTCAGGTCCACTTAAAACATCTCTTCATCACTTATTACCCTTTTAAAAACTATTTACAAATGGACTCAACATAAAAATTGACGATTACAGCAATATCATGCTGCTGCTCTATAATCAATTTTGCAATTATGAGGCCAAATCCTGAAGCCCCTACCTAGTTTTTAGTCAATGGAAATTTGACTAAGGAAGGACTGAGTTAAATTTGAATGAGGAGCTCAGGTTTGGTCCACTGATTCCATGCAAATTTGCCAGAGTGAGAAGTGATCAGGACCAGGGCCGGCTCTGGCTTTTTGGCCGCCCCAAGCAAAAAAAAAAAAAGGGGGCCGGCCGAACGGCCCCACCAAAAAAAAACCAAAAAAACGGGGAGCCGGGGGTAGGGGGGCCGGCTCGCGGGGGGGAAGGGGAGGAAGGGGGCGGGAGAGAGAGAGAAGGGGGGCGGCCAGGGCTACAGCAGGGGCACTGCCAGGCGGCCCCTCCCGCTGCGCTGCCTCCTGCCGCCTGCTGCCGGCCTGGAGGGCTCCGCTCCGGTCGGCGGGGAGGGAAGCAGGGGCGGCTCTAGGCACCAGCAAAGCAAGCATGTGCTTGGGGCAGCCCATTTGCAGGGGCGGCAGGGATCCAGCATGGGAGCTGAGAACCAACAGGGGGCCCTGGGAGCTGTAGTTCCTTGGTTTGCTCCCTGGCTATAGAGCCAGCCCTGGAGCAGGGAAAGAACTACATTTCCCAGCATTCCCTTGGCCACTACCAACAGGAAAGAGGGGGAGGGAGTGAGGAAGCTGAGACCTCATGCTGCAGCCTGCTAGGAATGGAGAGCTGCACTGTGAGTAGGGATTCCATATTTTAACATTCAAAAAATAGGACACTCCACGGGGAGGGAGGGTAGCCCCACCCTGCCACCATCCACTCCCTCCGACTGCCCCCCACAGAAATCCCAACCCATCCAACCCCCCCTGCACCCTGTCCCCTGATCACCCCCTCCCGGGACCCCTGCCTCTAACTGCCCCCCAGAACCTCACCCCCATCTAAGCCTCCCTTCTCCTTGTCCCCAACTGCGCCCTCCTGAGACCACCCCAACTTCTCCCCTAGGACCCCACCCCCTACCTGTCCCCTGACAAATCCCCGGGACTCCCATGCCTATCCAACTGCTGCCTGTCCCCTGACTGCCCCCCCAACCCCTGACCCATCTAACCCCTCCTCTCCCTGCCCCTGACTGCCCCCTCGAACCTCCACCCCAT
>NW_020688918.1:0-1326 GCF_002925995.2 Terrapene triunguis | reverse complement strand
CCCCCCCCCACAGCACCTGCCTTCCAGATTTGAACACCTTAAAATTCAGGAGTGCTCAAGCTCAGTTTCAGCAGCTGTTACTTCATTTCTCCCAAATCAAATACACTGATCCACTGTAACTTGCTGTAGAAAAAGTAGGATAAAATTGAGCAAGAAATGCTTCCCAGAGGTTATTAGGACTGGAATTGCTATTTTCAACAGCCATTGCCTTTTTGTTTGTTTGTTTGTTTGTTTAAAAGGAAGACAGTGATATTGCATTGGCAAATTCCCCATAGAAAGAAAGAGTGGAAGAAAAGAATAATAAAGGCACCTCAACGTTTCCTCATTTATGTAGGACAGTCTTATCATCCAGATATCCTCCAATCACACAAGCTGAAAATTGTTCCACTTTACTGCAGTTCTGTAACCATATGGGAACCAATCCTGTCTGTGTTCTGTGCACATCTAAAATTCCTGCTGAATGACCTGCCGTGGGAGCGAGTTACCAGTGACCCAGGGCTGCGGTGGAAGGAGGGTGCAGGTGGGGGAGGCGGGGAGAGAGCCCAGGGCTGGGGCAGCAGAAGGTGTGTGTGTGGGGGGGCAATGGTGAGGGGGGAATGAGGGAGCCCAGAGCTGGGGCGGCAGGGGGTGTGGGTGGGTGGGGAGAGCCCAGGGCTGGGGCAGCAGGGGGGTGCGGCGAGGAGCCCAGGGCTGGGACGGGGGGCAGCCAAAAAATTTTTCACTTGGGGCGGCAAAAAACCTAGAGCCGGCCCTGGAGGGAAGGACGAGGACTGCCCTGCCGGGCTTGCTGCAGGGTGCTCCGGTCCTCCGCGCCGCCGCCCCCTACAGGGCGGCTGGAGCGGAACAAACAAAATAAAAAGCGGCCGTGCCGCCCTAGGATTGGGCAGAATGCCGCCTCGAACAATCTGCCGCCCCAAGCACCAGCTTGCTCGGCTGGTGCCTGGAGCCGGCCCTGATCAGGACTTCAGAACTTGCCCCATGGACGATGGTTAAAGGGAACCTTCTTCACTCAACACAGGGAGTTATTGTGCTTATTGTATAATAAATGTATTCCTGGGAGAGGATGGCTGAACATTTCATTGACTTTTTTAATTTACTAACTTAATAATAAATATATTTATATAGATCTTACTTCTCTGAAGGAACTCTGTGGCCTTTTGAAAGTTTTTCAATACAGGGGACACTGTAACATGGAAAGGCAGTGCTTTCTGGGGTGGAACGCATCACCTGTTCATGACTACACAAGAGTTAAGATAGAAAAGAAGAAATGTTATATCCAGTTGAAACTGCAGGGGCAATTTAGATAGAGTATAATTAGCCAGCCTG
>NW_020688917.1:811-3105 GCF_002925995.2 Terrapene triunguis | reverse complement strand
GGCCTCCGCCCATCACAGCGCGGCAGGCGGGACTGGTAGCCTAGGAAACGCTTTCATTGATAAAAGCTCCCCTCTTCCCCCCCCCCCCCTCACAGGAGGGAAGCCAGCTGTTTATCCTGCTGCCAGATGTTTCAGGGTGTTTTCCACTGCGAGGGGAGGGGGGAGCACAGGCAGAATGAACGTGTGTGAGTCTGAGGTGCACGCAATCGGGTCCGTCCACAGCCAAACACGAGTCCTGACGGTATCAGAACTGGTGTTTCACCCGCGCCCCAGATTCCCGCGTGTGTGTTTTTCACCGAGATCAGGGCCCCTGTCATGCTGGGCAAACCTCCCCCACCCTCCTCAAGTGAAATCAGTGCCCCCCGCGTGCCCAATACTGCATGGACCCGACTTGCCCTTCCCTGACTGAGACTGGGACCCCCGTCATGCCAGACACTGCATGGACCCCCCCAGCCAAAACCAGATCCCCCACTGCTCCAGGTGCTGCACAGACCCCCCCTCCCCGACCAAGATTAGGGCCTACCATTGTTCCAGATGCTGGGCAGACACACAGTGAGAGACAGTCCCTGCCCCGCAGAGCTGACAGTCTAAACAGACAAAGGAGAGTTCTCCCCATTTTATAGATGGGGAAACTGAGGCCCAGATGCAGCATCTGAGGCGGAGCTGAGAACAAAACCAAGATCTCCTGGGTCCCAATCCACTGCCTCACTACTTGGCCCAGTCCCCACTGGTTCTGTTGACAGGCCAGGGTCATTCCCCTTCCACCTCTCTCTGCCAGTGATAAAGCGTCCGTCACCTCTGCCCCATCCCTGCGTTCCATCTGGCTGTTTGCAGAAGACTGAGTAAACTAAACCCTGGTTCTTTCCCTCCGCCCCTCGGAACATTTTCCCTCTCTACTAAAAAGGACAGCAATTCACTCCAGACCCCTCAAAAACATTTTTAAAAGACGTTTCAAGGGCCTCCAAATGAAATGAAAAGTAGTTTCAAGTGCTCCGCTGTCCTCCAACTGAAAAGTAGTTGTAAGTGCCCCCCCCCCAATTCCTTTGCCAAATGTTTGCCATTTTATAACCACATTTCCCTATATTTTTTAAAAACTCCCCAGTCTCGGTATCTTTACAGTCGCTCCTAGAAGCACTAAAGAAGGATCAACAGCCCACAGCGCCAGGCGCTGTACAAACCAGGGCCAAGACGACAAACCTTGCCTCTGAGAGCTGAGCAAGAGCTCTGAGCTCCTGCGAAACCACGTTGTAGCCACTTGGCTGGTGGGTCCGGCTCACGGAGGGTTGCCAGATTTGGGAAGAGGAATTCCCCCAGCTCAGCCTGGCAGGGACCCTGGGGCAGACTTCACCTCCCTCTGCAGCGTGGATCACCTGGGCACATCTCAGCTAATCCGTTCCCTGGCACCGCGAGGGCCTCAGGCATTGGGGCCCCCTCAGTTTTGCCTGTTCTCTGCCTGATCCCACTCAACACAGAGGGAACTGGGTGAAACTGACCGGCCTGCGCTCTCCAGGTCAGACCAGATGATCTCAGGGTCTCTCTGGATCTACCAAACAAACTGGGGGAGCTGGCAACACACAGCACAAAGGGGACAGGCTGGAAACAGAGATGCCAGGTCATCAGCAAGGCTGAGGCAGCAGGAAAGGACTAAGCAGAGAGTGCACAAGCACAGGGCTCTCCCATGGAGTGGGAAAGCACATAGGGCCTAGGAGGCTGGGGTATGCCCCATGGGATAGGCACACAGGGCTGCAGCATGGCATAGTGGGATGGGCACAGCACAGGGGGCAGCAGGGTGGAACACAGCGCATGGGATTGGGGCAGCAGGGCTATTGCACGGGGGGCTGGGGCAGTTGGGGGATAGTGCACAGGGAGGACAGGAGCACGGATGTCACTGCACAGGGAGGCTGAGGAAAGGGGGCTATAGCACAGGAGTGTTGCAGCAGGGAGCAGGGGAGGTTCATGCAATGGGGCTGGGGCTGCAATAGGAAGCACGGGTCATGCAATGGGGCCGAGCTGTTGCAGTGGGGAGCAGGGGTTCCAGTGGGGCAAAGGAGAGTCATGCACTGGGGCCAGGTGTTGCAATGGGGGGAGGGGAGTCATGCAATGGGGCCGGGGTGTTGCAGAAGGAGCTGGGGTTGCAGCGGGGCAAGAGGGGAAGTCATGCCATGGGGCCAGGGGCTGCAGTGGGGGGAGGGGAGTCATGCAGTGGGAAGCAGGGGGGGTTGCAGAAGGGGGAGGGGGAGTCATGCCATGGGGCCGGTGGTGGGGAAGGGAGAGTCATGCCATGGGGCGGGGGG
>NW_020688917.1:0-711 GCF_002925995.2 Terrapene triunguis | reverse complement strand
CAATGGGGGCAGGGAGAGTCATGCCATGGGGCCGGTGGTTGGGAAGGGGGAGTCATGCCATGGGGCGGGGGGTTCCAATGGGGGCAGGGGGAGTCATGTCATGGGGCGGGGGGTTGCAATGGGGCCGGTCCCCCGCGCACCTGGAGGTGAAGACCTTGGAGCAGCTGACGGAGGGGCTCAGGTCGCACATGGCCCGGTCCCCGGGGTCCCGCTCCCGCGAGCTCTCCGCGTGCAGCGCATACAGGGAGAGCGCGAGCCCCAGCGCGCACAGCACGAGCCGCAGCGCCCGCTCCCAGCCCGGGGCGCCGCCATCGCCTGCTGCCACCGCGCGCCGGGCACGGGCTCGCCCCCACTGGCGCGAGCACCTGCCAATCAGCCAACGGCTCCGGCCCATTGGCTGCCCCTTCAGGAGGTGGGACGGGGAAGCAAGGGATTCTGGGACGTGTAGTTTTATGTACCCAGTGGAGGAGACGGGAGAGCTATGGCGCTTATGGGGGGGGGTCTAGTGGTTGGCCCAGAGCCCTGGGGTAGCAGGGGGCTCCGGGGGCTATTTAAAGTGCCGGGGCTCCACCTACCTCTGCTGCCTCGGTCCTCTAAATAGCCGCGAGAGCCCCGCAGCTTCCCCAGGGCTCCGGCACCTATTTAAAGGGCCAGGGTGGTAGAAGCAGGGGGGGCCCTGCCCTACCTGCAGCCAGCCCCTGCTGCACCCCC
>NW_020688916.1:0-6272 GCF_002925995.2 Terrapene triunguis | reverse complement strand
AAATTTGTTAGTCTCTAAGGTGCCACAAGTACTCCTGTTCTTTTTGCGGATACAGACTAACACGGCTGCTACTCTGAAACCAGCTATTAGCAAGTCTTTCTTCTCCCTGTCAGCCAGGTAATTTGCATCAACACAGACAGGAACCAGTTTACCAGTTTTCAGATCATTAACTGCTATCATTTCCAAGGCTGGACTCTGTCTTACAGAGATACCACACAAATCCCAAGAGTCTGAGGGTGAGAGTTTGCTTGCTCTCCCCTGCATCCTTAAGCATTTAGCCATAAAACTGTTCTGCTCTGACACAGCAGTAACCAAATCTGTCCTCAGACCCTGAAGCACAGTCTGCTCACTTACAGAATCAGCATGGAGACATTCCTCTCTCAACAATCTTGTCTCCCCAACAAACTGGTCAAGCACAGCCACTTGGTTATAGGGCTGTTCAACTTCCTTAACAGCTTTCACGCCATCTGAGACCGTCTCAAAGCTACCCACACTGGATCTTTCAAAAGGAAAGTCAGTGGATCCATTCACCACTGAACATTTCTGGCTGTTAGGAACTGAAACTTCCTTGATCAAATCACTTCCACACCCTTCAGCTACAGCAAACTGCTTGCAAAGACTACCCTGACATTTTTCTCTTCAGGAATTTTCTAACTTTCTAAGCACCGATTCACCTTGACCTTGCTCCACAGAGGCATTGCTCTGCTGAGCCATTATCAACGCCGGCGTTTCACTTACATCCAGAATCACCTCTGCCCCAACAGGTGGATTCCTACCCAATCCCCTTTCAGACAAACTGCTGGATTTCATAGTCAAAGGGTCAGAAGTATTTTCCTTCCCTTTGCCACACACAAGTTCAGGAATCTTTTCCTTCTTGCTACAAGTTTCCAAACTGTCAGTAGGTAACACAATTAAATCACCTTTCTGCTCTCCTTGTGCCCTGGCTAGGGTATTACCCTGATCAGACAGAGTTGCTACATCCTTTTCCAACCACACATTAGCAATAGGCAAAATACAAGCACCAGAATTGACTGGTCTCTGGGATTTTGCTAAGACACTCACTGGATGCAACCTAAAAAGCAACAGAGGGTCCTGTGGCACCTTTAAGACTAACAGAAGTATTGGGAGCATAAGCTTTCGTGGGTAAGAACCTCACTTCTTCAGATGCAAGTCAACCTAGTGGTGGTTGCAACCTAGTTACAGTGCCATTCTCCCCAGCAGACACAGACTTAGGACCATTCCCCTCCTGGGCTTTAGTTGAATCCAGAACCAACTCTGAGACAACTGCACTATTCTCAACCATCACAGGCTGAAAGGCACCTTCTGTCTGCTCCACAGACAAAGAAGAGTTGGAGACACATTTTCCTTTACCAGACTCACAGCTCGGGATCTCATTTCCCTTGTCCCAGCACATGGCTGTTCACAGACAACTGCTTGGAGACTGGGGTAGCTTCCTCCATAGGCAAGTCAATACCCCTGACAGACACAGGCACATTCCCTTCACTGTCACAATTCTCCACACAGGTAACAGGTAAGGGATAGGGACACTCACCTTCCACTCTCCTGGCCTTTCCAAGCTGCTGACTAGACAAAGCCATCAGCTCACAAGGCTGCCTAGGCCCACTCAAACTTTCCCTACCAGGCACATTGCCCCTCCCAACAGATACACTGCCGCTCTTCCCACTACACTGAGCTACTTCCAGCAAATCAGTGTTACCTTTTTCAGGTTCCCTTTTACAAGCTGTACTAGCCATCTATCCATCACCCATCAAAGATCTACCCTTTCCTTCCTCAGGTAGGGCTTTCACCTGACCATCCACTTTAATCTGCTCCTGAGAAACATTTTCCTGACCAATGAGAACTTTCTGCTCTTTATCTAATTCCAGATTCACTATTGAGACATTGGACAGACATTCAGAAACTTCATTTACAGACAAACAGCTTTTTTGCACAGATAAACAGTCTTGACAGGAATATTCAGTTTCACTTTCCAGGCAGGCTCTGTGTCATCACCAGGGACAGATCCCAGAAACAATGTCTCTTGCTTATTTGTAATATGAGTGTAACAATGCTGGCTCACTGGGACCCAATTGAGAGTACCAATTCAGGACAAATTGCTTAGAGCAGTGGTCTCCAAAGTGGGGTGCACGCACCCCAAGGGGTGCGCAAGAGGATCCTTCGGGGTGCGCGGCAGGAGGAGCGGGTTTTTTTGTTTTTTTGCTGCTTCGTCAGTTCGGGCGGGAGTCTGAATGGCCTTTTTTTTTTTGCTTTGGCAAAAATGGTAGAGCTGGCGCGGCAGGGGGTGCCTGCTCAAATATTTTTTACTGATGGGGTGCGTGATCAAAAAAGACCACTGGCTTAGAGCAGGGCAGTTACAGCCCAAGGCTGGGGTCCTTTGCACACCAAGGCAAACCAAACCAGCCAGACAAAGAGGACTTCGGTCTCACCCACTGGCGAACCACAAGTCACACAAGCAATTCCCTGAGACACTCCAGTTTCCCAGTATCACCACCAGTGCCACTCGTTATGGGGACGAATGGTTATGAAAACCAATACCCCAGTAAAAGAAAAAGGTTCTCCTGATCCCAAAGGACCAAGCCCCAGACCCAGGTCAATATACAAATCAGATCTTACCCACAAATCATGCTGTTGCCAATCCTTTAGATCTAAAATCTAAAGGTTTATTCATAAAAGGAAAAAGATAGAGATGAGAGTTAGAATTGGTTAAATGGAATCAATGACATACAGGAATGGCAAAGTTCTTGGTTCAGGCTTGTAGCAGTGATAGAATAAACTGCAGGTTCAAATCAAGTCTCTGGAACATCCCCAGCTGGGATGGGTCATTCAGTCCTTTGTTCAGAGCTTCAGTTTGTAGCAAGGTCCCTCCAGAGGTGCCGACTTCTAATGGTGCCGGTGGATGCTCGACCCACCTCTGCCCCCGTCCCCCGCCCCGACTCCACCCCTACCCCCCCCGTCCCCATTCCAACCCTTTCCCCAAATCCCCGCCCCAGCCCCACCTCCTTCCCTGAGCATGCCACGTTCCCGCTCCTCCCCACTCCCTCATGGAGCTTCCCACAGCTGTTTGGTGGCGGCCGGGCGGGAAGCGCTGGGAGGTAGGCGGAGGAGCTGGGACGCGGTGCGCTCAGGGGAGGAGGCAGAGGCGGGGGGGAGCTTGGCTGCCGGTGAGTGCAGAGCACCCACTAATTTTCCCCCTTTATACAAGATTTGGTGCCACTACAGGACCTTGGTTGCAACAATGATCTATACAGACCCAGGTTGTGTCAATAACATCAATAACATCACAATGAGTCAACCCACTGACTGCTTTGGTGCAGCAAACAGCTGCAAGATGTCCATATTTTGTGCATTTTTTACACCCTGCATCTCTGGCTGGACATGCATCATCTCTTGGGATATGACTTGTTCCACATCTTCTGCACCTAGGCTCAAATTTGTCCCTCTTAGCCTAGGCATTCTCTCTCCTTGCCTCAGGGGTTTGATGATAATGACTTTTAACACTCAAGTGTCTGTTTACAGTTTCTAAGGGCTTGTCTACACTGGCAATTAACAACGCTGCAGCTTTCTTGCTCAGGGGTGTGAAAAAACACCCCCCTAAGCACAGCAAGTTTCAGCGCTCTAAAGTGCCAGTGTAGACAAGGCACCAGCGCTGGGAGCTACGCCCCTCATTGAGGTGGTTTTTTGAGCCGCGCTCCCAGCGCTGCGCCGTGACCACACATAAGAACATAAGAGCGGCCGTACCGGGTCAGACCAAAGGTCCATCCAGCCCAGTATCCTGTCTACCGACAATGGCCAATGCCAGGTACCCCACAGGGAGTGAACCTAACAGGCAATGATCAAGTGATCTCTCTCCTGCCATCCATCTCCACCCTCTGACAAACAGAGGCTAGGGACACCATTCCTTACCCGTCCTGGCTAATAGCCATTAATGCACACAAGGCACATTAAAGCGGTGCCGTGGCAGTGCTTTAGTGTTGCCGGTGTAGACTAGCCCTAAGCTAGTTTCAGGTTTTCCAAGGTTCTCGAGTTGCCCTAGGTTTTGGTGTCTCACCAGCTCAGAATGCTTTGCTCTTTGGATAGCCGTGGCTAGGGCTAAATCTCTCTTCAATTACAGCTGCTGTGAAAGGTTTTTATCTGTTAACCCAATAACCAGCCTGTCTCTGTCATTTTTATGGTTTGCATTCCTAAAATCCCAGTTTTCAGCCAATGCATGCAGAGCTCTTATAAAACTTTCAGCATTTTCCCTGGTTCTTGAAGTCTCTGGTGGAAACATGCTCTTTCATAAAGCACATTGCTCTGAGGTATGAAGTGTACATCAAACATAGCCAGAACCCGTTCCTAGTCGTCTCTTCCACTATCGTCAGTAAAGTCAAAGGATTTAAAGAGATGCTCTGTTTGCTTCCCCACAGCAGAAAATAAAGAAGATACCTGGATATTATCAGTTTCCTTGTGGAGCTTGGGAGCAATGGAAAATCTTGTGAAATATTGTTTTTGGTCTGTCCATTGGGAAGCTTTGTCAAAGCTGAAGGTGTCTGGGGCACTGAAGAGTAGCATGTTGATGAGCTCCTGCAACCTTTGTTGTTGTTCCTTCTGTTGGTGTTCTTAGTTTACTCCTGACACCATGTCCTGCTCCGATATCAGGTACAGACTGGCCACAGCGCTTGCTCATACACACCAGGTGTGTTCATCCTTCAGTGCCCGGCCAGGCACAGCTGAGGTTCCTTTCAATAAGGTATGTCACACACCTGCTGGTGGGGCAGTATGATACAGTTTGGCACTCCACGCCAGGGTCTGTGCTGGGTGAGTGCCCCTGGGGGGGCTGGGTGAGTGCCCCTGGGGGGGCTGGGTGAGACAGAGACTCCCCGGAGTGAGATGGGTGACAGGCTCTGCAGTTCTTGGCGATGATTTCTCCGTGTGGATCCCACCGCCACCCTGCAGGCAGCCCCTCCTTCAGAGCCTGGATTGGGAGTAGTGAGGGAGCGGCAGGATGGGGTGGGACTGTAGGACATGTGGGTGCAGTGTGGCCCCCCCGGACTCTGCTGGCCAAAGAGTCTGATCTCACGCCCGAGGCACCTGCGCCTCGAGTGGGGTCCATGCGGACGAGGACTCGCTGAGCCAGTTACTGTAAGGGAAGCAGCCTCCCTTGTCTCTGTACCCACCCGGCCTGCTCCACGCGACGCCCCGCTCAGCCGCCTCGGGACACGGGCACGCAGCACCTTGCCCCACTCCTCGTGCTGTCCCTCTCTGCTGCCCTCCTCCAGCAGTTGTTCCCCTTGGCGTTACCCACAATGCCTTGCTCGCCGCGTTGTGTGTGCATGGGGGCCTGCAGCGCCATGTCTGCACATGCATGTCGAATGCGTGTGCATTTGCAGCCCCGTAGCGTGTGTGCGCAGAGGTGAGTGCGGTGCCATATGTGCTGCGTGTGCCCACGTGCCAGCCTGTGAGATGCCCGGCTGCCATTCTGGGGGGGGCCCTGCTGCTGCTATGGTACAGATGGGGGGGTCACATCGCAGCGCAGACGCAGGGGCGAGGGGGTCACAGCACAGGGGCAGGGGCGAGGGGGTCACATCGCAGCGCAGAGGCGAGGGGCAGGGGGGTCACATCGCAGCGCAGAGGTGAGGGGTGGGGGGGTCAGGGGTCCTGGCCACTCCCCAACCTTTTCCTTAACCCTGTGTGTGTCATAGCTGGTCTACCTCCCGCCCCCCTGGGGGGACTGCAAATCCACCCCGATTGAATCCGACTTCTTCACCAGCTACAGCATCACGGCCTGCCGCCTGGATTGCGAGACCCGCTACCTGGCTGAGAACTGCAACTGCCGCATGGTGCACATGCCCGGTGAGGGGCGCGGGCCGGGCTGTGGGGAGGTCCCGTGCTGGGGGAGCGGGGAGGGGGGCTGCAGGGAGACCCCATGCTGGGGGAGGGGCGGATGTGGGTAGGCCCCATGCTGGGGGGGGCCATGCAAGTGGGAGCTGGGAGGGGACGAGAGGGCAGGGGGCTGCTGGGGAGAGAAGTGCTGGTCCTGGGGGCAGGAGGAGGAGGGCGCCCCCCCAGTGCTCCTGGGCTCGGCCTTCCCCAAGCCTCAGACATGGGGCTCTATTGAAAAGCAGCCCCCGACCGCCCACATGGCTCCTGCAGCCCCCCACCCCCCGCCACGCCCCCGAGTGACCCTGTGCCCCCTTCCCCAGGGAACGCCAACGTGTGCACGCCAGAGCAGTACAAGGAGTGCGCTGACCCTGCCCTGGGTATGTACCCGC
>NW_020688915.1:2238-2845 GCF_002925995.2 Terrapene triunguis | reverse complement strand
CCATCCTTACCTGCCATTTACACAGGCAGCAAAGCCCTGGGAAAGGCAACTTTCAGAAGCAAAGAGAAGGGGATAGAGCTAGAGTTTCTCTGCCAGTCAGGAAGGGGTAGCAGCGAGGGAAGACTGACAATGGATAGTTCCAGGGGTGAAAAGGTTTGGGGGTATGGTGGGGGACAGAAGCAGCTGGGACTGGGCAGAATTAAGGTCCCTACAGGGTACAGGCAATCGCCATAGGGCTACGAATAACGCATTTTACTGTATAAAGTTCCAGATTAGATTATACCAATTTGTAAAGACACATGAGATTTTTCCCTCAGGGTATCAACTTCACTGGGTTCTTTCTTTTATTGGTAATTCCCAGAAGTCAATAGATCAATAACATTCTATCAGTTATGAAGTGGCCATTTCAGATTTCTGGGGAGTGTCTATAATTTTGCATTAGGGGCCAGGTCCTTGGAGAGACAGAACCTTGTTTTCATTTTAACTTGTGCATGTTCAGCGGCTTCCAGAATTTGGTTCAAAGTATTTCTATGTTTCCCTGGCCTGTCACAAACTCCACATTTGGTAACAGGAGAGACAAACCCCCAGACCGGGAGGGGGGGGGGGG
>NW_020688915.1:0-2138 GCF_002925995.2 Terrapene triunguis | reverse complement strand
GGGGGAGGGAGGAGGGGCAGTTTGAAGGGATTTTATGTGACTGTCCAACACACCCAGACAGTGACGGTTCCTCCCCACTTCACACGGGCCGCAGGGAGCCCGGGGGGGAGGAGTTTGAAGGGGGCCGGGGGGGGGGGAAGGTCCCTGGAGCAGGGAAGGGGGCAGCAGTGGGGGATGAGCCAGTGCAACACACAGAGACACACTCACACACAGACACTTTTCTCCGCCAGGGGTTTCCCAGCCCCCCACAGAGAGTTAAACCCGCCCCCCCCCTCGCTACGGAGGCCGCACCGGGACCCACCGCCCCACCCCAGCTTCCGGCCTGGCCCAGGGCGGGCCTCCCCCACCCCACTCGGCTCTTACCGGCTCTCACGTGGGCCCGAAGCTCCCGCCGCAGCGGGTCCGGAAGTAACGCAACCCGCGGGGCTCCGGGCAGGAGGAGGGGGAAGGAGACACGCGGCCGTTAGGGCCGTTGGATGCGGGGAGACAGGACCGGGGAGATGGTACTGGGGGGGAGGAAGGGGGAGATGGGGGCAGACGGGAAGGGTTGAGATGGGGGGAGACGGGACAGGGGTGGGGAAGGAAGAGATGGGGGCGGGGGATTCCCAAACCCGGGACCTGCCCAGACCCACTGGCTGCAGCCTCTCTGGGCAGATCGTCCCGTCCCGGGGAACAAGGAGCAGAAGGAGGCAAAACCGCATTTGTCGGACACGGGCCAGCCGCGGGGGTTCGTCGCCGCGTGGACGTGCCCTGACATTATGTCTACTCTGCGATTAACACCCCCGGGGCACCTGTCTCCAAGCCCGGGGCAGCTGGCTCAGGCTTGTGGGGCTGGGGCTGCAGGGCTGTACAATGACAGTGCAGACATACGGGCTTGAGCCCAGCCACTGAGCCCCACGAGGGAGCAGGGTCTCTGAACCCAGCGGGAACACACGTATCTGCACCACAGTTTTGAGCCCCACAGCTTTAGCTCCAGGAACCCAAGTCCGATGACCCAGGCCAGCCCTGCTGCAATCTTTATCCCGGGAGAGATGGACAGTTATAAGCTAGGGACGCATAGGTTAGAAGTGACGGAGGAGGAGAAGGACCTCGGAGTCCTGGTTGATCGCAGGATGACTATGAGTCGGCAATGCGACGTGGCTGTGAAAAAAGCTAATGCGATCTTGGGATGCATAAGGCGAGGTATTTCTAGTAGGGACAGGGAGGTGCTGCTTCCGTTATACAAGGCGCTGGTGAGACCTCACTTGGAGTACTGCGTGCAGTTCTGGTCTCCTATGTTTAAAAAGGATGAACTCAAACTGGAACGGGTACAGAGAAGGGCCACTAGGATGATCCGAGGAATGGAAAACCTTTCCTATGAAAGGAGACTCGAGGAGCTCGGTTTGTTTACCTTAACCAAAAGAAGGCTGAGGGGGGATATGATTGCTCTCTTTAAATATATCAAAGGGATAAATACCAGGGAGGGAGAGGAATTATTTCAGCTCAGTGCTAATGTGGACACGAGAACGAATGGATATAAACTGGCCGTGGGGAAATTTAGGCTTGAAATTAGACGAAGGTTTCTAACCGTCAGAGGGGTGAAATTTTGGAACAGCCTTCCGAGGGAAACGGTGGGGGCGAAAGACCTCTCTGGCTTCAAGATTAGGCTAGATAAGTTTATGGAGGGAATGGTTTGATGGGATAACGTGATTTTAGTCAATTAGGCAATAACGGCCATCGCTGGTAAAATGAGGGTCTGGCTAGAGATTCTTGCCTGTATGCTCGGGGTTCTGCTGATCGCCATATTTGGGGTCGGGAAGGAATTTTCCTCCAGGGTAGATTGGCAGTGGCCCTGGAGGTTTTTCGCCTTCCTCCGCAGCATAGGGCAGGGGTCGCAAGCTGGAAAATTCTCTGCGACTTGAAGTCTTTAGATCACGATCTGGAGACTTCAACAGCAGAGTTAAGGGAAAGTGGGGGGGTCAGCTTTTGTGGCCTGCATCATGCGGGAGGTCAGACTAGATGACCATATTGGTCCCTTCTGACCTTAAAGTCTATGAGTCTATGAGTCTATGAGACTCTGCGGGTACGTCTCCATTGCAATGTCAGCCCAGCTGTGCGCAAAGCAGCCCCCTACTCACCACTGTCATATAATGATGATA
>NW_020688914.1:0-3906 GCF_002925995.2 Terrapene triunguis | reverse complement strand
CCCAAATAGTTTGCTACTATAGTTATTTGCCACAGAGTTTAATGACCAAAATGCAAACCAATACAGGAGATTTCCATCAGGAAATACATAGTTTGAGGGCATAGTTTGGGGGGGAGGGATAGCTCAGTGGTTTGAGCATTGGCCTGCTAAACCCAGGGTTGTGAGTTCAATCCTTGAGGGGGCCACTTAGGGATCTGGGGCAAAATCAGTCCTTGGTCCTGCTAGTGAAGGCAGGGGGCTGGACTTGATGACCTTTCAAGGTCCCTTCCAGTTCTAGGAGATAGGATATCTCCAATATTACTTCACTGGCATGGCACACTACATACCTGCTGAAGTATAATATGCAGAAGAGTCATGCCTGCATCCTGCACAGAAGTGCAACCACAATTCCCTAACGTTTCCCCCGTGCAAGGATTTCAAAGCCTTTCACCTCACATACATCTCAGAGCAGGGAGGGGGGGAAGGAGTCATGGGGTATGTCTACACCCAGCCGCTAGTTCGGCGGCTGGGAATCGAAGTTCTGGGTTCGACTTATCGCGTCTTGTCTGGACACGATAAGTCGAACCAGGAAGTGATCGCCGTCGACTGCGGTACTCCAGCTATACGAGAGGAGTACCGCGGCGTCGACGGGGGAGCCTACCTGCCACGTATGGACCAACGTAAGTTCGAACTAAGGTACTTCGACTTCAGCTACGTTATTCACGTAGCTGAAGTTGCGTACCTTAGTTCGAATTAGGGGGTAAGTGTAGACCAGGCCATAGAGAAAACACCAGCGACTCGCTCGAGGTGACTCTCAGGCTCCTGCTTTACAATTGAGGCTCAACTCCCCCCTCCCGCAAGGGAAACGCCCCCTGGTGCCGGGAGTGAGAGAAGAGAACCACCATCGATCCGTCAAACTCAGCCCCTCCCGCGGAGCGCTCTGCTGGTGGGCGGGGTAGGGGCTCCCTAGCGAGGATCACACGCGAGGCAGAGGGGAGCAGGCCCCAGGGGAAGGGGCTCCCCCAACTCCCAGCCCCCGCGCCGGGGAAGCCGAGGTGAAAGCAGCAACTGCCCCCCATGCAGGGAAGTGGGGGAGGGGGGAGGCCATACCTTGGTCAGGTCGATGCCAGAGCCCACAAGGGGCAACCCATCCTCATCCATCGTCAGCGGCCAGAATCAGCGGTCCGGGGGGGAAACGGCTGAACGAAACCACCACTTCCCCCCACCAGACCCCAGCCCGGAAGTCTCCGGCACTCCGTACCGAGGTTGACCTCTACCCCCGGATACAAAACTCGCTCTGCAGGGCACGCCCGGACGCCCCTAGAGAGGGGACCGATGTTCCGGCGCATGCGCATAGGCAAGTGGAGAACGCGGAAGAACCTCGGTCGCCCCACTGCATCATGGGAGTCGTAGTTCGACGGGGCCCTGGCGAGGCGGGAGCGGCTGTTCCAAGACAGCGCCCTGCGGGGCGGCTCTGGCGCTAGGATGGGCTTCTCTCCCCGTGCTCGGCCAGTACGTGTCTAGAGGCGACGGACTCGCCTGCGGGTGCATGCCCCTCCCACCCTCTCTGGCCTTCGCCTGGGCCGCTCCCACGCCCTCGCCTGCCTGCACATGTTGTGGGTAGCGGGGGATCTGTGAGCCCAGGGGACCCACCGCCACCCCTTCCAATTTTATTCCAGTTCCATTTTGTAGCAAAACGAGCCTTCTCCAACACCACCAGACTAGCTGTCACGGGGGGTGATAACCTAGGGTGACCAGGTGTCCGGTTTTTGACCAGAACACCCGGTCGAAAAGGGATCCTGGCGCTTCCGGTCAGCACCACCGACTGGGCCGTTAAAAGTCCAGTCTGCAGTGCTGTGGCGCTAAGGCAGGCTAATCCCTACCTGTTCTGGCTCCATGCTGTGCCCTGGAAGTGGCCAGCAGGTCTAGGTGGCTAGTGGCCTGGGGACGGGAGGCGGACAGGGCTCCATGCGCTGTCCCTGCCCTAAGCACCAGCTGATTGTTAGCTGCAAGGGAAAAGCGTCATTCTATAGCTACCAAGATGCTCACCAATGACTTTGCCCGATCTGCTCACGAGCGTGCATGTCACCCTTTGGACTTCGGAGTCACTCCAGAATCCACAAAAAGAGAGAACATGAAAACGTCATTGTCAAACCAATGGACTACACACACACGTTTCAAGACACATACTGGGTTTCTTCAGCATTTCTTCGAAATCTTGGACTGATAACAAATATATGACACCTCCACAACCGAGCAAGGCCATTCTGATGCTTATTATTAATTATCCTGACTGAATAATAACTTTTTAAAAACCATAACAACATTAAGTTTCAGAGCATAAACCAAATAAATAAAATCCCACAGTCCTTCACAGAGCTATAACTCCAGCTACTTAACTACCACACAAGTACAAGGGACTGAGTTATTCTGCACAGTAGGCTTTTTTAAGTGAAGTGGGGTGGGGGAAAGGTTGCCGACCCCTGTTGTAGACTATTGATTAATTTTCCCCCCATAGAGCTTCTAAATAACTGGAGCAAAGAGGGTTCTGTGACGTTGTGCAGTCTATATGGTTTTATAAAAATATGATAATTAGTGAATATAATGTAACTGGGATATGCTTCATGCAAAAGGTCTCTTGTAAGGCATCATTACAAAGCTTATAATCTACTGAGTGTGGTCATCCTATTTGTATAAATGTACCACTCTTGTATCTGAAGCTAGAAATACAAAATATAACTCTGAGGGCCTATTGTAATTATGCAAAGTGTGGGCCATTAATGGTGGTTTGGAATCTTGATGACTCCCATTAACCAGGACCATTGTCTGCAGATGGCTGTGTTTTACCTGTGAGTCTTCCTGTATGTGTGTGTGCTGGCAAGTGGGTAATGAAGTCGTGCAGTGACATGTAATCATGTCACCTGAACTGGAATCCATCTTTAACCTGGTGCTTTACCAGTGTGTGTGTGTGTGGGGGGGGGGGGTGGAAACCCAGAGGGACAAAGGGTTCCCGCCTTATGCAAAAGATATATAAAGGGGTGGAACAGAACAAAGGGGAGGAGAGAGGAGCCATCGTGAAGAATCCCCTAGTCACCACCTAAGCTGGAACAAGAGCTGTACCAGGGGAAAGAATTGTGCCCAGGCCTGGAAGGTGTCAGTCTGAGGAAAAAACTAACTAAAGCATCTCTGAGGGTGAGATTATCTGTATTCAGTTTGATTATACACAGATTTGCGCATTTTATTTTATTTTGCTTGGTGACTTACTTTGTTCTGTCTGTTACTACTTGGAACCACTTAAATCCTACTGTCTGTATTTAATAAAATCACTTTTTACTTATTAATTAACTCAGAGTATGTATTAATACCTGGGGGAGCAAACAACTGTGCATATCTCTCTATCAGTGTTATAGAGGGCTAACAATTTATGAGTTTACCCTGCATAAGCTTTATACAGGGTAAAACGGATTTATTTGGGTTTAGACCCCATTGGGAGTTGGGCATCTGAGTGTTAGAGACAAGCACACTTCTGTGAGCTGTTTTCAGGTAAACCTGCAGCTTTGGGGCAAGTAATTCAGATTCTGGGTCTTTGTTGGAGCAGACGGAAGTGTCTGGCTCAGCAAGACAGGGTGCTGGAGTCCTGAGCTGGCAGGGAAAACAGGGATAGAAGTAGTCTTGGCACATCAGGTGGCAGCTCCCAAGGGGGTTTCTGGAACAACCCTTGGAACAATTTACCTAAGAATGCAGTAGATCTTCCATCACTTGACGTCTTTAAATCAGGATTGGATGTCTCTTTAAAAGATGTGTTCTAGCTCACTGTTTCTCAACACAGGGCCAGCTCCAGGCACCAGGCACCCAAGCACATGCTTGGGGCGGCACCTGGTAAGGGGCGGCGGGGGGAGCGCGGCGCGGCATTCCGCGGGGGGGGGG
>NW_020688913.1:0-2410 GCF_002925995.2 Terrapene triunguis | reverse complement strand
GGGAAATGACTGCCTAGGAAGGAGTACTGCGGAAAGGGATCTGGGGGGGTCATAGTGGATCACAAACTCAATATGAGTCAACAGTGTAACACTGTTGCAAAAAAAGCAAACATCATTCTGGGATGTATTAGCAGGAGTGTTGTAAGCAAGACACAAGAAGTAATTCTTCCACTCCACATTTCAGGAAAGATGTGGACAAATTGGTGAAAGTCCAGAGAAGAGCAACAAAAATGATTAAAGGTCTAGAAAACATGACCTATGAGGGAAGATTAAACAAACCCAATTTTTTTCAGTCTGGAGAAGAGAAGACAGAGGGGACATGACCACAGTTTTTAAGTACATAACAGGTTGTTACAAGGAGGAGGGAGAAAAATTGTTCTTCTTAACCTCTGAGAATAGGACAAGAAGCAATGGGCTTAAATTACAGCAAGGGTGATTTAGGTTGGACATTAGGAAAAACCACCTGTCAGAGTGGTTAAGCACTGGAATAAATTGCCTAGGGAGGTTGTGGAATCTCCATCACAGGGGATTTTTAAGAGAAGGCCGGACAAACACCTGTTAGGCATGGCACGCACCCCCTGCCACGCCGGCTCCACCATTTTTGCCGAAGCAAAAAGAAAAAAAAAAAAAAAAGCAGCTCAGACTCCCGCCTGACGAAGCAAAAAAAATAATAATAAAAAAAAAAGAAAGCGCTCCTCCTGCCGCGCACCCCCAAGGATCCTCTTGCGCACCCCACTTTGGAGACCACTGGTCTAGATAATACTTAGTCCTGCCTTGAGTGCAGGGGACTGGACTAGATGACCTCTCGAGGTCTCTTCCAGTTCTATGAACCAAAGGCCAGAGAAGAGCAGAATCAAAGGAGGCACTTTGGGGGATTCTCCCTGTCATTGTCCCCAAGGCAGCTGTCTCAGGTTTACAAAGTTGTTTGATGCTCCAGCCTTTAAACAGTCTCTCCTGGGAGTGCCCCCTTCCATGGGCTGGGCCTAGTTTTAGCTTTTGGCAAGCGTGACCCCAGGAGCTCTGAGACTGGGCCTCCTTGTCTCAGCACACCTTGTTTCTTTCTGTGGCTCCCCAGTGAGTCCAAATTAATAGATACTCCTGATAGAGACTGTGAACATAAGAATGGCCCACTGCTCAGACCAATGGTCCATCTAGCTCAGTGGCCAATGCCTGCCTCCCCCAGAGGGAATGAAGAGAACAGGGAATCGTCAAGTGATCCATCCCCTGTCACCCATTCCCAGCTACTGGTAAACAGAGGCTAGAGACACCATCCCTACCCATCCTGCCTGTGACACTGGCAGATGAGATGTTAGCTCTTGCAAAAGCCCCCATGTCTTAACTGAACATGGACAAATGCATAGCTGGTACCAGTCTGGCTCACCTTTGCTAGTATTGTTAAGACAGGTATTAGAATGATAAGAATGTGTTTAGTGTTTAGACTTGATTGAATGCTTGTGAGTTGCTGCCTGGGTTAACATCTGACTACTTGCATTGTGAGCCTCTGTGGCTATGTAAATCACCAGACAGGAGAGAGACTTTACCTATGAAGTGCTGATTGGCAACAGAATGCATTACACCCTGCCTTGCAGGAAAGGTCTATCAACACCAGATAGAGTATTATGGGATGTTAAAGAAGGCAAACACCTGTTGTTGTGCTCTTGACTTCCCATTAGCTGAGTTCAGCTCAGAGCACAAGGCAGGAAGGAAATAAAAACCCCATACAGAAGGAACTGATCATCTGTATGCTGCTTGGACTCTGGGGGGAAAAGTTTCTAGGCATAAGCAAGAGATCCCCAGCTGCTTAGCCCGGGTTATACCTAAAGAATATGTAGAGCTTGCTTATTATAGAAGTTTCTATATCCTTTTGAAATTTAAGACTAACTCATCTGCATCTATACGATTACCTGCTTTAACTTTGTAAACAACTCTTGTTTCCTTTTAAATAAATCTTAATACAGGTTATTACAGGACTGGCTACAAGTGTTGTCTTTGTTGTGAGATCTAGATTCAATTGACCTAAGTGACTGGTTCTTTGGGACTGGCAGTAACCTGAACATTGCTGAGATTCGTGGTGTAAGGCAGTGGTTCTCAACCAGGGGTCTGGGGCCCCCAGCGGGCCACGAGCGGGTTTCAGGGGGGCTGCCAAGCAAGGCCAGCATGAGACTCACCGAGGTCCAAGGCAGAAGGCTGAAGTCGCAGTACATGGGGCTGAAGTCTGGGGCCCTGAGCCCCACCACCCAGGGCTGAAGCCAAAGTTTAAGCAATGTAGCTTTGTGGGGGCCCCTGTAGTATGGGGCCCCAGGCAGTTGCCCTGCTTGCTACCCCCTAACACCAGCCCTGGTTTTATATGCAGAAAACCAGTTATTGTGGCCCATGTGAGCTGTGGAGTTTTTATAGCATGTTGGGGGGG
>NW_020688912.1:4122-4585 GCF_002925995.2 Terrapene triunguis | reverse complement strand
GTGATCGCTAGCAGCCAGCATGGATTTACTAAGAACAAATCATGCCAAAAAAGTTTGATTTCCTTCTTTGACAGGGTAAGTGGTTTGGTAGATATGGGGAATGCGGTGGACATAATATACCTGGACTTCAGCAAGGCTTTTGACACAGTCCCACGTGATATTTTGATAGGTAAGCTGGAGAGATGCGGGCTTGACAGAAGTACCATTAAGTGGATACATAATTGGTTAAACAACTGCAAACAAAGAGTAACTATTAATGGAATGATGTCAGATTGGAAGGAGGTCTCAAATGGGGTTCCACAGGGATCTGTTCTGGGTCCAGTGTTGTTTAACATCTTTATTAATGACCTGGATGGAGGACTAAAGAGCATACTGATCAAATTTGCAGATGACACAAAGCTAGGGGGGTTGCCAACACTTTGGAGGATAGAGGTAAAATTCAGAGGGATCTTGATAAATTGGA
>NW_020688912.1:0-4022 GCF_002925995.2 Terrapene triunguis | reverse complement strand
GAGAAGGATCTGGGAATTGTGGTGGATCACAACCTCAACATGAGTCAGCAATGCGATGCTGTTGCAAAAAAAGCAAATGCAATTTTAGGTTGCATTAACAGAGGCACAGCATGCAAGTCACGAGAGGTGATAGTACTGCTCTGCTCTGCGCTGGTTAGGCCTCAGCTGGAGTGCTGTGTCCAATTTTGGTCACCAATGTATAGAAAGGATGTAGAGAAACTGGAAAGGATCCAGAGGCAAGTGACAAAGATGATCAAAGGGATGGAATGCAGCCATATGAGCAAAGGCTGAAGGAACTGGGTATGTGTAGTTTGGAAAAGAGGAGATTAAGGGTGGACATGATAGCAGTCTTCAAATACTTGAAAGACTGCCATAAAAAAGATGGAGAAAAGTTGTTATCTCTTGCCACAGAGGGCAGGACAAGAGGCAATGGGTTCAAATTGCAGCATAGCAGATTTAGATTAAATCTCAGGAAAAACTTCCTAACTGTAAGGACAGTAGAACAATGGAACAGACCACCTAGGGAAGTCGTGGAATCTCCTTCACTGGAGGTTTTCAAAAAGAGGCCAGACTGCCACCAGTATTGGATTGTTTAGACACAAGAAATCCTGCATCTTAGCAGGGGGCTAGACTAGATGACCCTTGTGGTCCCTTCTAACCCTATGGATCTAGGGGCTTGTCTACATTACCTGCTGGATCGACGGGCAGTGATCGATCCAGTGGATGTTGATTTATCGTGTCTAGTCTAGACATGATAAATTGACCACCAAGCGCTCTCCCGTCAACTCCAGTATTCCACCAGGGTGAGAGGTGCAGGTGGAGTCAACGGGAGAGTGTCAGCCGTCGACTTACCGCAGTGAAGACATCGCAGTAAGTAGATCTTAGTAAGTCGACTTCAGCTATGTTATTCACGTAGCTGAAGTTGCGTAACTTAGATTGATTCCCTCCCCATCCAGTGGAGACCAGGCCTAGGATTCTATGCTGGAGTGTTATACATTACTGGATATGCTACAGTATGTGAAGCTGTTAATGGCCATGTATGTGTGAGTACAGACAGTCGTATGATTTTATTTTGTTATTCTGTGTGTGGATTTACTTTGATTTCAGTGGGGCCAGGATGTCACCGCTGGTATCTAAGTTCCACTATTCATAGAGGGCAGTGATAATTAGGATCTCAGAATTCGATCTGACCTTTGGGGAAATCTCAGTCCCAGTGCAGCATTCCTTCACAGCACTGGTTTAAGGCAATTAATCAATTACCTGGTATCTTAATCCTTCCCAAGAGTTTCTGCACAATGTGGGGCATGTAGTTGTGATTGGACCCCAGGGTCCGTAAATTGAATTTGTTAAGTTTGTGACATTGCACTCCATATGTTTGTGTAAATATGTTTATGAGTGTAAATATGATATAACTGGAATATGCTTTATACAAAAAGTCTCTTGTAAGGCATCATTACAAAGCTTATAATCTACTGAGTGTGGTCATCCTATTTGTATGAATGTATCATTCTTGTATCTGAAACTAGAAAGATGTAGCATAACTCTGAAGTCCTATTGTAATTATGCAAAGTGTGGGCCATTAATGGTGGTTTAGAATCTTGATGGCTCCCATTGACTAGGACAATTGACTGTAGATGGCTCTGTTTACCTGCAAGCTCCACTGTATATGTGCGGGCCAGTCCTGGTAGAATGGAGGGGGCTCACAGGACACGTGAACATGTCACATGATACTGGAATCCATCTTTAACCTGGTGCTTTTCCATTTAGAAGGAGGGGTGGGAACCCAGAGAGAGACAAAGGATTCCCGCCTTGTGCCAAAGATATAAAAGGGGGGTGGAACAGAACAAAGGGGGCTGCCAGTCATGAAAATCCCCTAGTTACCACCTGAGCTGGAACAAGGACTGTACCAGGGGAAAGGATTGGGCCCAGACTAAGAAGGAGTTTAGTCTGTGAAAGAACCTTATTGGAACATCTGTAAGGGTGAGATTTACCTGTATTCAGTTTCTTAAATGTATTAGGCTTAGACTTGCATGTTTTGTTTTATTTTGCTTGGTAACTTACTTTGTTCTGTCTGTTATTACCTGAAACCACTTAAATCCTACTTTTTATACTTAATAAAATCACTTTTGTTTATTAATTAACCCAGAGTAAGTGATTAATACCTGGGGGGCGGGGGGCAAACAGCTGTGCATATCTCTCTATCAGTGTTATAGAGGGTGGACAATTTATGAGTTTACCCTGTATAAGCTTTATACTGAGTAAAATGGATTTATTTGGGGTTTGAATCCCATTGGAAGCTGGGCATCTGGGTCCTGGAGACAGGAGTACCTGCTGAGTGGTTTTCAATGAAAGCCTGCAGCTTTGGGGACGTGGTTCAGACCCTGGGTCTGTGTTGCTGCAGGCTTGCGTGTCTGGCTTAACAAGACAGGGCTCTGGAGTCCCAGGCTGACAGGGAAAACGGGCTCAGAGGTAGTTTCAGCACATCAGGTGACAGTTCCAAGGGGGTCTCTGTGACCAAACCCATCACAAAGTTGCCTTCTCAGACACTGAAAGGCTGATACAGGGATGTGACCCAGCATAGAGTCATATGGTGAGAGCAGGTCGAAGGGGGTCGGTGCTGTGTAACGTGAAGTGGGAAAACTGTTTGCTTCTTCACTGTTTTCCTGCAGTTTCTTGATAAAAATAGCATTTTCTTTCCAGGGAATTAAACAGCTGATGTCTTTCATTGTTTGCTTGAGTCCCAGGATGTACTGAGAAGGGCCCGGTGCTGCCCAAGATGGACATATTATGAGCATTAACTGTCAAGATGGATGGTCAGGTTTTAAGCAGTTCTTCCTTTTGTAGAGAATTCAGCAGCTGGTGAATGAGGGATTCCCAACACGCAGCACAGGGCAAGCTTCCTCCATCTGCTGCCCGCTTCCACCTTTCAGCCTTCACCTGTTGGCCCCACCAGCTGGGTTCAAAGGGGAGCTCATGCTCCAAGATTAGTTCAATGTTTTCCCATTCTGAGCATGCTGCTGAAAAAGCAACTATTTGAGCCACTTTTTGGACTGGTTCCCTGAAATGGAATCCACGGCTACTAGGAAATGGATGGACGGGCTGATCCCGTAAGTCAATGGGTTGGATTCCCCTCTCACTCACCGTGGTGTAAATCAGGAGTAACCCTTACTAGTGTCAATAGAATGACACTAGAATAAGTAAGTGTAGGAGCAATAGAGTTTCTTTGAATTTACACCAGTGTGGCAGCAGAATCTCTTCTGAATAAGCATACCTCTGTCACATCACAAAGATCCAGATTCTGCAAACCCTTTCTAATGCAAGCTGTCTTTGCAAGTAATCTATCTTAAGTAAATGGGACTTCTCCCATAAATAAGGGTAAATCAGAAGAGAGGAGAGTTTTCAGGAACATGCTATAATATCCCCAAAATAAAACTATTACCTATAAATTATTGCTTTACTGGGCCAAATAGTTACTCCCTTGGGGCCCCTTCTTGCTGTACTTGAAGTTGATGACATAATCCTATTGAGCTGAATAAGGCAGGATCAGCCGTACAAGTATAGGGCCTGCAAACTCCTATTAAGGGATCCTAGTACTACTCCTACATCTTCTTCTTCTATTACTAGTAGTAGTAGTAGTAGGAACAAAGAATGCAGGCCCTCATTGTGCCAGGCACTGCACAGACCCCGACTGAGATCAGGCCCCCATTCTGCTGGGCACTGCACAGACACACAATACGGGATGGTCCCTGCTCTGGAGAGTTTATAATCTTAATAGACAGGACAAAGGAAAGATTATTTTACAGATGGGGAATCTGAGTCACAGAGAGATTAAGTCTGATAGTTTCAAAGGAGCCCAAGGGAGTGAGACACCCCAAAGCCAATGAGATTTGGACACCTAACTCCCTTAGTCTTCTTTCAAGACTTACACCCTACACCTCAATACTGTAATAAATTTCTCCCCTGGCAAGATGTCACTGTGGCTGAGCATGCTTCATTCCAGAACCTGCCAGAAAGCTGTGGGC
>NW_020688911.1:349-11901 GCF_002925995.2 Terrapene triunguis | reverse complement strand
TTTGGTATCATCCGCAAACTTAATAAGCGTACTTTCTATGCCAATATGTACTTGTGGCACCTTAGAGACTAACAAATTTATTTGAGCATAAGCTTTCGTGGACTGTAAATAAATTTGTTAGTCTCTAAGGTGCCACAAGTACTCCTGTTTTTTAAGGCTTCATATGCATCCCAGAACTGGTATCTGAGTAAGTGACTGTGGACTTGTCCACACTTAAAGTGCTACAGTGGCACAGCTGTGCTGCTGCAGCTGTCTCTATAGCACTTCAGTGTAGACACTACCTATGTGCCAACGGGAGGGATTCTCCCATCGGCATAGTAGGTAGTCCACCATCCCAAGAGGCAGTAACTAGATCGATGGAAGATTCTTCCATCAGTCTAGTGCTGGTCACACAGGGACTTAGGTTGGCTTAATTACATTGTTCTGCGGGGTGGATTTTTCACACCCCTGAACACAGTAATTATGCCAACTTAATTTTCTAGTGTAGACCAGGCCTCTGATTATGCTCAGAGGCTATATTCTGGAATCAGAGAACTAGCCTTGATTCTAATGCCATGTCTATACTACAGGCCCAACTGTGCTTGGCGGATGGGGGTGTGGGTCTCATTATTAGTTCACTGAAACACCCACTATCAGCTTCTGTATATCCCAGCACTGGTATGTGGATGTGGCTGTAGGTGTGAAGAGACTATGAATTCTTGTCACTGTTTTAATCCTCTTATGAAATCACTTCAGTGGTGTCAGTTGCTTTTGCAGAAGAATAAGCCATAATTGCATATTTCATTAGGTTTTCCTTCCCATAAGCCCCAGAATGGCTCTGCCTCTTGGTCCCTTTCTATGTTCATGTAGCAACCTGGACCAGATGCCACTAATGTAGAGCTGGTATACTCTGCTCAAGATGGAGCCTACATCCCTCCCCTATCCCTCTCTTTTCTTCACTCCGTCTTTTTGAGTCTAGGTTTGGACAGACACTAAGAAGTTACTCAGACTTGTGGCTCTCTCAGAGCATTGCATTTTATCCACACATAAGAGACAGGTTCTTATCTAAACTCATGTGACCAATAGGAATAATAGAGATGATGAAAAGGATAACAAAACATGGGGATTAAGAACTTGCATTTCTTTAACTCTTGACAATCACTCATCAAGTTCTCCCAGCTTTAACCCTCATGGCCTGCACACCACGGTTATGGTCTCACATCTCAACTGCCATTCTGACTAAAGTATTATTTATGCTTGGGAATAATTCCAACTCAGCCACTGGCCAGTAATCGTGTGGCTGTACCATGTAGACAAGAGCAAACCAGAGTTGGCACTGATTGAACTAATTAGGATTCATCTCACTTATATCCAGGGGTACACACTGACTAGTCCAGTTGGTGGAAACTCCTTTATGTCTTGGTCTACATTTAGGAGGCAGCACCGGTGCATCGTCATTGATGGCTGAGCTGGGGCCATTTCTGAGCGTGAATGAGGGCTGAGAAGGACTGGGCAGGACTCCCTTTGAAGATCACCACCAGTCAAATGGGTGTTGGGCAATGGCGGGCCTTCATGTCTCCTGGGACATCATTTAATTTGGGCAAGCAAAAGGCTTTTGGAAGAGCTAACTTCAAAATGTGTCTTGCTTCAGAATTTGGCCATCTTTCCACTCCTCGGCTCAGCTGGACGAAGATAGGTTTGAGGGGGTCCCTCCTAGCTATCAGCTGCAGCTTGAATAAGGTTCAAGGACCAAGGTTTTTAAGGCCCGGCTTGACAAAGCCCTGGCTGGGATGATTTAGTTGGAGTTGGTCCTGCTTTGAGCAGGGGGCTGGACTAGATGACCTCTTGAGGTCTCTTCCAACCCTAATCTTCTATGATTCTATGACATCCTGTTAATAAGAGGATGGGACAGAGGTTGTGAATATTGTAGAGCTCAAGAAAGAAATGCAAGAAAGTAGATTGTCCAACAGTATCTATTAGCTATCCTGGAGCATGGGGCTTGATTAAATAAGAGCATGGGGGTGTTTGTATATGGGTTTTGGTTTAGGCCCATCTCTAAATCGAATGATACTTCAGAGGCTTAAAGTATTATATTGTTTTACTGGAAACATATCCTAATGTACTTCTCCATCACTGTGGTAAGGATGCAGTGGGGCAGCTAACAAAGGTTAAGGGGTGACTTGATCACACTCTGTAAATACCTACATAAGGAACAAATATTTTGATAATGGGTTCTTTAATCTAGCAGACAAAAAAGTATAACATGATCCAATGACTGGAAGTTGAAGCTAGACAAATTCAAACAGGAAATAAGGTATACATTTTTAGCAGTGAGGGTAAATAACCATTGGAACAATTTACCAACAGTCATGGATTCTCTATTATTGATAATTTTTAAATCAAGATTGGAGGTTTTTCTAAAAGATCTGCTTTAGGAGTTATTTTGGGGAAGTTCTATGGCTTGTGTTATACAGGAGATCAGCCTAGATGATCACAGTAGTCCCTTCTGGCCTTGGAACCTATGAATCAATGGACTCAAAGTTTGCTGGGATGGGGAATGAAGAATTAAACTTCCTCTCCTAAATGTAAAGTCACCTCCCTCCCTGCCCAATAGTGGGAGAGAAATTTAATATCCCAGAAAGCAAGGGATACTGTTCCAGCCATATCGACCTGTCCTGGAGTGAGGACAGTCATGGGGAATGCCTTGTGGCATTAGAACCATATGATTCTGGGATTCCTGCCACCATAATTTGGGTCAGATGTGGATCAGAGGACATGGGGGGCCATGATTCTAGCCCATGTAGTTATCAGCACTCAAATACCAGCTGTGTCAACCAGTCATGCTCTCTTGATTGTCAGGGGCTGTCTCATATGATGGTGTCCTCAGCAGCAGAAGCCACCACAGCATTCTGCCAGGGCTGGGCACACAGAACTGGGGTTGTGAGCAACTATGGGCTGACTTCGAACCATTCCAGTGTCGTCATTCACTTTAACCTGCAGGTGGTGAGTGTGGACCTAGGGTTTCAGAGTTTGGGTTTTCACATCTGTGTCTTAATGCATTTTCTCATGTTTATTTCTTTGTCCCTTATAAATTATGTTCAAATGTAGCCAACTTACCATTGCTAAGTGTTAACTAAGGAAGTGCTAGGACTTGACCTAGGAATTGTACTGGATCAGACCAATGGTTCATCTAATCCAGTATCCTGTGCCTGACAATGGCCAGTACCAGATGCTTCAGAAGAAGGTGCAAGAAACACATTTGAAAACTTTGCTCTTTTCCATTCTTTCTGACTCTTAAGCCTCCGTTTAGATTGTGAGCCAATCCTTTGTCTACCTAGCTTCTGGTAGCAGAGTCTGCAGAGTCAGACAAGGATCCTGCTCTGCATGACTCTGGAGACTCTCAGATCCTGGTGCCTCTAACTAACTGCCTCAGTTCTTTGAGTTCTGACTGATTTTTTTCCCCCTGTGTCTCTCGCAGCATCTCCATAAATAGCCTAGTCCAGTCAGGTACTGGCTGAAAATTGTGGGTCTTCCTGGAGCAGAGAACCTCACTGAGAACCTGTGGGGTGGGAGTTTAAGAGAGAAGCCTCTGCTGAAGAAGTCCTTGGTGGCTTTCTACCAGGTTGTCAATCAGCTGGCAGGTCCTCAAGGAATCAATTCTGAAGCACTTAGAGGAGAGGAAAGTGATCAGGAACAGTCAGCATGGATTCACCAAGGGCAAGTCATGCCTCACTAACCTAATTGCCTTCTATGAGGAGATAACTGGGTCTGTGGATGAGGGGAAAGCAGTGGATGTGTTATTCCTTGACTTTAGCAAAGCTTTTGATACGGTCTTCCACAGTATTCTTGCCAGCAAGTTAAACAAGTATGGGCTGGATGAATGGACTATAAGGTCGATAGAAAGCTGGCTAGATCGTCAGGCTCAATGGGTAGTGATCAATGGCTCCATGTCTAGTTGGCAGCCGGTTTCAAGTGGAGTGCCCCAAGGGTCGGTCCTGGGGCCGGTTTTGTTCAATATCTTCATTAATGATCTGGAGGATGGCGTGGATTGCACCCTCAGGAAGTTTGCAGATGACCCTAAACTGGGAGGAGTGGTAGATACGCTGGAGGGTAGGGATCGGATACAGAGGGACCTAGACAAATTAGAGGATTGGTCCAAAAGAAACCTGATGAGGTTCAACAAGGACAAGTGCAGAGTCCTGCACTTAGGATGGAAGAATCCCATTGTTCTCAGTGGTAGCAGATGCACTTAGGATGGAAGAATCCCATTCACTGTTACAGACTAGGGACCGAATGGCTAGGAAGCAGTTCTACAGAAAAGGACCTAGAGGTTACAGTGGATGAGAAGCTGGATATGAGTCAACAGTGTGCCCTTGTTGCCAAGAAGGCTAATGACATTTTGGGCTGTATAAGTAGGGGCATTACCAGCAGATCGAGGAACGTGATCGTTCCCCTCTATTCAACATTGGTGAGGCCTCATCTGGAGTACTGTGTCCAGTTTTGGGCCCCACACTACAAGAAGGATGTGGAAAAATTGGAAAGAGTCCAGCGGAGGGCAACAAAAATTATTAGAGGGCTGGAGCACATGACTTATGAGGAGAGGCTGAGGGAACTGGGATTGTTTAGTCTGCAGAAGAGAAGAATGAGGGGGGATTTGATAGCTGCTTTCAACTTCCTGAAAGGGGGTTCCAAAGAAGATGGAGCTAGACTGTTCTCAGTGGTAGCAGATGACAGAACAAGGAGTAATGGTCTCAAGTTGCAGTTGGGGAGGTTTAGGTTGGATATTAGGAAAAACTTTTTCACTAGGAGGGTGGTGAAGCACTGGAATGGGTTACCTAGGTAGGTGGTGGAATCTCCTTCCTTAGAGGTTTTTAAGGTCAGGCTTGACAAAGCCCTGGCTGGGATGATTTAGTTGGGAATTGGTCCTGTTTTGAGCAGGGGGTTGGACTAGATGACCTCCTGAGGTCCCTTCCAACCCTGATATTCTATGATTCTACCCATATCCAAATTGAATGATCAACTACAGTGAATGTTGTCTTAGTGGCCATTTTTCTGCATTCAGGGCCAGTGTATGATCTCTGTCACACTTGTGTAAACCCCAAGTAACTCCATCCTAGTCAATGGATTTACACTGTTGTGAGCCAGATTCTGAGCTCAGTCACAGTGTATAAGCTGCACTGTGCAGGCCTTTCCTATTATATGGTCTGCATTGATGGAATGCCCTTCATTAAAGGGCTGCACAAGCAGGATGAGAGATGGCATACAAGCAGTTTAAGTAATTCTGGACTGCCTGATGGCCTAGTGAGTAAAATATTGTACTATCTTGTAAAAGGCCTGAATTGGGGAGCAATATATTGTCTGTTCCTTGAGCAGGCTGAAACTAGGGGTGTTGTGAAGATAACGCTTAAGAGAGGGCGTAGGTGAGAGGGGCAACCTCACTCAGGCCAGCTCAGACGTATGCTGCTAGAACATAGCCAGGAAGACTTGGGACAACACATGCAGGAAGCATCTGATTGAAATGGGGTAAGAGAGATTAAATAGTCCAAAGCGTAAGACTGGTGTCCCATTCAGCCAAACTGGCTGTTTCCATAGACTGGGGTTCTCAAAGGAACCCCAGGGAGTTAAGCACTAGAGCTAGGTGGGAAATGGTTTTCCCATCTCAGGAAAATTTTTGAGATTTGGAAAAAATTTCTCATCTCAAATCGGGGTGAAAACTTAATCTCAAACATTTTTGCAAACTGAAAATCCAAAAAGTGTTTTGGTTCGGGTCTGTCAAAATGTTTCCATTCAATTTTGACCTTTTGACATTTAAATTTTTTTTTACTAGAATTTAATTTCAATTTCAAAACACAAATCTATTTCAAACCAAGAAACCTGAATTTTTCATTTTGAATGTCAAAACAGGACGTTTTGACAATTTGGAAACTTTTTTCCAATTTTTTCCCAAATAGGAAATTTTGTTGAAATGGACATGTTCCCATAAATGGTTTCAATTTTGACAAATTGGTATTTTTTTGACAAAAATATGCTGAGTCAAAACATTCCCAACCAGCTGTTAGGCACTCAACTCCCATTAAAGTTCAGTAGGATTTGAGATTCAGATATCTAATTCCCTGAAGTTTCTTTGAAAATCCTAACCTTTATCACTAGCCCTGGTGTCTGAGGGCTGACATACACCCATGCTGGGAGTAGCAAAGTGAAGGATTCCCTATGCTCTGATGCCTGGTGATATACGCTACTAGAAAGAGACAAAGGAACAAAATAATTTAAGTTTTCACAAGTGGAATGAGTATTGATGATCTCAGCTCCAGAGGTGAGCTTGGATTTTGCCATCTGACTGCCCTTAGTTGGCACTAGATGAGACTTTACAGTTAATTTCAGAAATGGCAGGGAATAGATTCCAATGTCGGTTTTATTTTACTTTCCCCACAGTGATTCCAAGTTGACCCAGTTGCTGGAAGAAGCCCTGGCCGGGAACAGCAAGACCACGGTTATTTTCTGCCTGTCTCCAACCTTGGATTCTTGGCACCTAGCGGCTGTGCTGAAGACCTGTATAGCTCTCTCGCAAGTTAAGAACTTCCCTGTTTTAAATGACTACTTTGTAGAGGTACAGTATAGATCCCAAATCCCTAGATTCTGGCCTCGGCTCGATCTTTTTCTGGGAGGAATCTAGACATTTAATAGGGCTGGGTTGCTGAACACTGAATATTAATGGCTGCTTAAACTGCAAAATCTATGTCAATATGATGGTTGGGTTCATAGTGCATTGTTCGTTGGGTTAAAAACAGGGCTGGCTTAATAGGTCACCAAAAGATACAAACCTATGTTCAACTGCATGATTCATATCTAAATTCAACCAGCCAAACTAAATTCAACCAGTGGATGTTTGAGTTTGGTGATGTGGTGCTTGCATCCTCATATTGTGGTGATGCCCTAGGAAATTTTGCACTGTGGGAGACCAGAGCACAGAAAAGATGAGAAGGTTGGCTACTTTCCCCCTGCTGTGCTTTCTCTCCTGCCACTTCTGCCCCATCCCAAAATCCTCAGTCCTGCTTGGTGGCTACTGCCATGTGATCATGGATATTTTGAATTTTCTGAATTTAGCAGGTAAACTCAAACCTGAACCCAACATCTTTTGATATTGCCCAGCATTAGTGTTCTCAGACCATCATGGGCTGGAAACATTGGAGATGATACTCTGTCCTGAGCGTAGAGGCAAAGCTCTTTTCCACCCCCAGCGGCTAGTTATAGAATAGCATTTCAACCTCCAAAGATTTTTTCCCGTTCCAGACACAGGGTAAGTATACTCCATCTATAGGGAGAGGGTGCTTTATAAACCAAGGATTAGGGGATGGGTGAAAACCCTCAATTCCCCCTCAGAATAAATATTTTGACTCCCTCCTTCAGTGTAACAAGAGTCCACTTGGCCTATGCCTGGCAATCAGCAAGTGGCACATCAGAAGATGGCAGTCCCAGTTTTGTGTGTTTCAGTTTAGCCTCATTTCTCCAGATCAGAGACATCTCAGTACAGAATAACTTTTGTGTTCCACTGGTTCTGGAAAGGTGCAGGCAGAGTTCCTCTTTACACTGAATTCATCCCAGGTTCTACATTTCAGGAATGTCATTCTTCTAGGATATGTCTGTGAGTGAAACCACTTCCTGAGACTGAAGCAGACCAACCCATGTCTCTGTTGCATGTATAGATTGCTGTCTTATTGCAGTATCCTGCCCAGAACAGAAGGGTTACAATGATCTGACAAAGAACATTTAGTTATTTAAAAGAATATGATCAGATAGGAAGAATATGGGAAAAATACAATGAAGATACAAGTGAGATGTTTACTGAGATCCTTATACAACAAAGAGGGGGACCTGCTGAACTTTCCTTTGAAACCTCTAGTATATGCCATGGGAGCAATCAGGATACCAGACTGGTAAAATGTGGGTCTGGCTAGAGAATCTTGCCTGTATGCTCGGGGTTCTACTGATCGCCATATTTGGGGTCGGGAAGGAATTTTCCTCCAGGGTAGATTGGCAGAGGCCCTGGAGGTTTTTCGCCTTCCTCCGCAGCATTGGGCAGGGGTCGCAAGCTGGAGGATTCTCTGCGACTTGAAGTCTTTAAATCACGATCTGGAGACTTCAACAGCTGAGTTAAGGGAAAGTGGGTGGGTCAGCTTTTGTGTCCTGCATCATGCGGGAGGTCAGACTAGATGACCATAATGGTCCCTTCTGACCTTTAAGTCTATGAGTCTATGAGTCATTAGTCGCTTCCTCTTTGGCAGTTCCTAGGAGCAGGTGTAGTCATTTGCTCCACCTCAGAAACAAAATGAAAACCACACCCTCTAGCAACCTGAGTTGATAGCAACCCTGTGTATGCTATCCATAGAGGAAAGAACTATTGGCAGATAAAGATTTTTGTCACCAAAATCCCATCTCTGGTTCTTTCTTTGATCCTTAGTCATTGCTTACTCAGTACTGGGCAAGGATCCTGGCCCTTCAGCACCGACTATATGAACACATGGATCTTAGGAGTGCCATGGAGAGTGAGAGCATAAGCACCCTCCAAGAACAGGTCCAGTGCCTCACCAATGAAAATGTAAGTGTGAAATGCAAATTTGTCTTCAGTGCCTTTCCTGCATACTGAGTCAGGTATTTTGAAAACTTGATCCTAATCGCAGGATGAAAATGGCAACTGACAACCCCCTTTCCAATCTGTTAAAGCCACTGTATGCAGAAAGCTGTGTTTTCTCATCATGTAAGCTGTTTGTTCTTCCCTTCCCACAACCTGCCTATCTGTGCAGTGCTGTGCATGGGGGAGAAGATCTTGTCTCTGCTCAGCATAGGGAGTCACTGGAGTTTTGTGTACCCAGGTGCAGCTGCAGGATAGGAACGAAAGACTGTACACAAAGCTTGAAGAACTGCAGGAGAAGATGGGGAAGCTGGCTGGTTCCAAAACGGACTTGTCATCCAGACTGGTCTTCAGTGAGGAAGAGAAACTTAAGGTAATGCATGCACCTTGGGAGCTGGAGATTCTGGGTTCAGTGGGGTTCAACAGCTCAAGTAATATATGGGTATGTAGAATTCTTGGGAAATGTAAAGATATTCTCCCTGAAGGTCTATAAAAACATGTGCACTCCCCAACAGCCAGGGCTGCTCTACTTATTCCTTCTAGTTACTTCTGCTGGGGAAGGCTAGGACTGGTGCACTATGTCAACTTCCAGATAGCCACTATTCCACATCACTTCCTTCTGGAAAAGGCTGAGATGTCTCAGAACGTGATCACTTAATTTCATAGTTTTTACTTGCCCCTTATACTCTTCCTCTTTGGGGTTATAAGGGAATCCAGTCTTGGGTGTCTCCACAGTTCTCAGCTGATGTGTCTCAGCATCAGTATATTTTAATATTAAGGTGCAAAATTCTTCTCAGCTTTACCTATGGAGCCATGGTCAGTGCCTCCATAATAAGCTGGTGCTCAGATCACAAGAGGCATGTCTGCTTGCAGACCTCTTTTGTGCTTATATTTTTGGTCTAGACCTGTTGGCATAATCAGTAACACTGAAGTGTTGGCCTCAATAGCAGTCCCTGAACTTTAACTGAGGCTCCCGACCATTCCTGGAGGCTAGCCTGCTTTCTCTTGGCCAAATCCTTAGTCCCGATTCAGTTGCTGCTCAGGCAGAACTCCCATTGTCTTCAGTGGGACATTTATCTGAGTGAAGACTGAATAAAGACTATAGGATTTGGCCCATAGATTGGAAACATAAATACGAGGGCTTCTCTTTTTCATAAACCTTGTCAGGCTGGCTAGTCTGGCATTACCCTGTGTGACAAAGTTCCTCCTCTACCTTGGTGGGTCCTGTGCTTATTGGTGGGTTTTCTCGCCTCACAGATTCACCATGTGGGTCGGGAAACAGCCCAGAGACCTTCCCCTCTGGTAGAAGCCACAGTCCAGGTCAATTCCTCCTGTGTCTGATCAGGAGTTGGGAGGTTTGGGGGGAACCTGGGCCCACCCTCTATTCTGGGTTCCAGCCCAGGGCCCTGTGGACTGCAGCTGTCTAGAGTGCCTCCTGATACAGCTGCGTGACAGCTACAACTCCCTGGGCTACTTCCCCATAGCCTCCTCCCAACACCTTCTTTATCCTCACCACAGGACCTTTCTCCTGGTGTTTGATAATGCTTATACTCCTCAGTCTTCCAGCAATGTCTTCTCACTCCCAGCTCCTGGCATGCACACCACAAACTGAAGTGAGGTCCTTTTTAAACTCATGTGCCCTGATTAGCTAGCCTGTCCTAATTGATTCTAGCAGTTTCTTAATTGGCTCCAGGTGTCTTAATTATCCTGCCTGTCTTAATTGGTTCTAGCAGGTTCCTAATTACTCTAGTGCAGCCCCTGCTCTGGTCACTCAGGGAACAGAAACCCTGTCTGACCTGGGACTAATAGATCACTCTCCTATAGCCCTCTGGCCTGGAGGAAGGGAGGTAGGGGGCTGCTCCTCCTCTTTCTCTGCTACCTGCTTGCTGGCTGGCTGCTAGACCCACCCACACCCTTGGTTGCTGCTGCTCCAGCTACAGCCCCTTGGGGGGGGGGCTGCTGGCCCACTCCCCAGAGGAGGGGAGGGAGAGACCCCAACCATTGCTCCTGCTGCTGGGGATGCCACCACCACCTCCACCTGAGAAGGGTCCTTCCTGCTGGCCACCAGACTGCTGCCTGGAGCTGCTGCTGGGGAGCTGCTGGAACCCTGAGGAGAAGAGGACCATCTGCCAGTGGGGGAGCGCGTAGGAATTCTAGAGACCACCGTGGAGGAGGCCCTCCCGGACTGAGTAACTTTTGAACTGTGCTCTTGTGGTGGGGATCTAGATTGTGTTTGTTGAGACACAGGGGGTGTGGCATGGAGCCTGCCCCCTGGTCCATCTGTGTCCCCCCCCCCCCCCCCCCCTCCCCCCCACCACCATCATCGTCGCCCTCTCCACCACCCCCACTGGCTACTTACCATCTACCTTGAGCTCCTGCCTCTGGGATTTCAGCTGCTCACCTAGGCTTGCTACGCCCTGTTGCCACCATTGGGCCTGATACAGCAGCCAGCTTCCAAAGACTTTCTTTTTGTTACAAGCGCACGTGGGTGCACATACCCCCCCATTTTGGACTGACCCCCTCCCCCCTGCAGCAAGCCCCCAGCTTTGCCCCTGCTGCCTACCCATTTGCCCCTTGCTGCCTTTTGCTTCTCCCCCTTGCCCCAGCCCCTCGCTAGCTCCAGTTTGTTTGCCTGCCCCGCCCTTTCCCTCTGCAGCCTTTGTTTGACCCGCCCCAGCCTCTGAAGCTAGCCCCGTGGTTCCTCTGCCCCATTTCCTGCCTGGTTGCTCCCTTCCCCCTGCGGTCCCCTTGCCCTGATTAGCCCCTCCCCTCGTGCGCCCATGTCCCCTCCTATGCGCTTGTACCTCTCCCTGTTTTAGTTTGATTCTGTCTCACTGCACCCCCCAATGCTGTTATATCCTCCCTTCCTTGGTGCAACAAGAGGAGCCGGAAACCTTCCCTGAGTCGGTGACTGACCCCTAGCCCTTGATAGCCCCCCCCATCC
>NW_020688911.1:0-249 GCF_002925995.2 Terrapene triunguis | reverse complement strand
TGGCGCCCTCCTCCCCTGCCTACAGCCTAGCGGGGAGGAGTGGTCGATCTGCTTCCCCCTTCCCTACCCCCCCTCCAGTGTTTGCTCTCCCCCCGCCCTCACTATGGCAGGGGACGAGGAGAGTGAAACCCCTCGGGCAGACCCTGCTGCCCCTCCTCCACCCGACCCACCATCGTCCCCCCTAGCCTCTACCTCAACTGCAGCTGCCGAGCCACCTACTACCACCCCTGCTGGAGCACCGGCAGCGGT
>NW_020688910.1:0-3059 GCF_002925995.2 Terrapene triunguis | reverse complement strand
CTGCTGAAGTAGTTCCATTGGGAGAGCGCTAGACTAAAGGTCCAAGTTTCAATCCCAGGCTTTGGCATGCTCTTCTATCCCCCTTTGTGCAGGGGTGGGCTGTTTTCTGAAAGTGCAGCAGTGCCTTTCAGTCCCTCATTTCAGGCTACTCAGCTGGAAAAGACAGGATGGGCTCCTCCACCGGCCCACCTGGCCTTTCATTCTTCTCTTCCTCTTTGTCAGCAAGAGGAAGAAAAAGAAGCTCTCCTTGAAGCAAGAATCACCAGGCAACATAAGGATGACTTCCTGAGCACCAGCCCCAGTCCTCTGCTCTACCAGCTGACCTATCGAAGGGCTGCCACCACTTTCTCCAGTTTCGCCCATCGGTGTGTGCCAGGGCGAGCACCAGCCAAGTGGATGGAATTTGAAGGGAGGGGCAGAGCACTGTGAGAGAGTTTCTGTAGTGTAGTGGTTATTACATTTGCCTAACATGCAAAAAGCCCCCGGTTCAAAACCAGGCAGAAACATGCTGGCTTTCTTTTCCTGGATCCCCTTTCTGTCTAGGAAGACACTCTTCCTTCTGCTATTGGCCTATCCCTTGGATAACTCCAACCCCCACATGACAGAAGGTGGTGACATCAGCGGAGAAAGTGTATTGACATCAGTCTGAAGAACCTAGAGGAGTTAGCCATGTTACCTTTTGGAGGCTTGTGACTTGGCCTCCTCTGCCCTTGGAGGTTGCCCTATAGAGGCTGTCACTGCCTGCTGGCCTCCTTTGCATGACTTGCAAAAGGAGGTAGTAAGACAGGAATGGGCCAAAAAAGGAAAGTCAAGCTGAGGAAGGCAGGGAAGAAGATGTGCAGTGAAGTGGGGATAGTAAAGTGCCACCATTCATTCTGCCAAAGCCTGGGGAGGTGCGGTTGGCTGCTGGGAGGTAGAATCCTGTGCCTGCCTCTTGGCATCCCAGGGATGGCTACTTGCAGTCCAGGAGAAGCGGGGTTCTGGGTGGAAGGAAAAGAAGCAATGGTTAGTCCTTTCTGGCCGAGATGCTCTGCTGTGGTGGGCTTGGGAGTTGCCTGCAAGCCATAGGTGGACTTTTTCCAGTGATTACCGCTGCTCCTTTCTGGCCAACCTGGAGGTGCCATTGATGACTTGGGAGTGGGGGCAGGGGGTAGCTGTGAGCAAATGGAATCCAGGAAGCCCCAGCCTGCCCCTCTAGGGGCCGAGTCTTTCTCTTCTCTCCTGCCTTGGGGAGTCCAGCCTTAAGCCTGCCCAGCATGTGCTGCAGCTCAAGGATTAAGCCTTCCTGTGTGGCCTGTGCTGGAGAGGACCCTGAACCCCTGTGGGGTACTGTTGGGGGGAAACCCCAACAGCAAATAATTCTGGACACAAGATCAACCCGTTGGGTCAAATTGGGAAGCTTGAGGCCTGGTGACTTAGTCCACGGGGCCAGCAGCTAAAGCCGTTTTCCTGCATGTGGGGGAGGCGGCTGCTGAGGTTCGCCCTTCCCGCTCCCTGCGCTGCTGCACCCTAAAATCCCTGTTGGCCAGCAAGATGAGCTGGGAGCCCGGAGAGTGGAGGTAAAGGGGTGGCCCAAGCCCCCTCTGGCACTGCCCCCGACCCAGGCAGCCCACGGAGACCTGCTGCCCCCCCCAAGCGATGCATGGAGACGTGCCAGCAGTGCTAAGGCGGCTCTCTGCCCACTCTGCCCCCCTCCTTCCATGCCGTGCTGCTCCTGGAAGTGGCCAGCATATCCCTGTGGCCCCGAGTGCAACCTCCACAGATGTCCCCCCCCCGGTATCCCACCGACTAGGAGCCACTGCCGGAGGGGAGTGTGTGCTGGTCACGTTGGGAGCTGTGCTGCCCAAGGTAAGCACCACCCCCCGATCTCCTCCTGCACCCCACCCCGCTGCCCCAGTGCAGAGGCTCTCTGTGTCGTGAACAAGCACTTTCAAGGATTGGCCAAGAACTTATTTTCTGTTTATGAGAAAGAAATACAAAAAAGGGACCTCAACAGACAAGTTTCGTTTGCAAGGACAAACTGGCAGGCCAAGCCAGGATCTCTCAGTTACTAGGAAGGCTCTTCAGCCAGCTCTTCCCAAAGGCCAGTCTCTAGAGGCTTTTGTGACATGATGTACCTCAAAATAGCCCCCTGTAGCCCACATAGTCATCATTCGTATATGGTTGTGATATTTCATACAAAGCATTCCATGTAAGTTATCATATGAAAAGTCATGATCTGCTGAAATCTGTCATTCTGTCCAAATATGTACAGCATTAGGGTGTATGAAGATATGCATTTTGCTGTATGGTTGTTACTGAAATATGCTATAATTTTGCTAGTGACCCCTGCCGAGGAGGGTGTTCAACAACCATGAATCAGCAGAGAACTTGTAATTAAGGGATTTCCAATTCAATGACAGATGCCCAAACACAACACTATGGGGACTGCTCAAGTCTATGACTCAGTTGCACACCTGTTAATGCATCCCAGAATCATATTTGCTTTTTTTGCAACAGCATCACACTGTTGACTCAAATTTAGCTTGTGGTCCACTATAACCCCTAGGTCCCTTTCTGCCATACTCCTTCCTAGGCAGTCTCTTCCCATTCTGTATGTGTGAAACGGATTGTTCCTTCCTAAGTGGAGCACTTTGCATTTGTCTTTATTAAATGTCTATCAGGGATGGTCTAGACAGTATTTGGTCCTGCCATGTGGGCGGGGGACTGGACTCGATGACCTCTCGAGGTCCCTTCCAGTCCTTGAATCTATGAATCTATGAATCTAAGGCCACACCAGGAGGATTCCCCAAGCTAGTGACTCAGCAGAGCCCACCCGGACATGTCTGGGCAAGTGTTTCTAGACACTTGAACCAAGAATATAAAATAGGAGACTGTGGCATCATGTTTTTGCCTTTCTCCTCCCCCACCTATGCTGGAAGCAGCAGGAATCCTGAGAAAATGAAGGTCATCTGAGGACAGTAATCCAGGTTTCAGGGGGAATTCTATGTTTTAAGGAGGGTAACATCTAGTGGTGTGAGACAATTGCTTGACCTAAGTACTGCCTAGTGTAATAAGGT
>NW_020688909.1:0-3012 GCF_002925995.2 Terrapene triunguis | reverse complement strand
AAAAATCAGTTTCACACATACAGAATGGGAAGAGACTGTCTAGGAAGGAGTACGGCAGAAAGGGATCTAGGGGTTATAGTGGACCACAAGCTAAATATGAGTCAACAGTGTGATGCTGTTGCAAAAAAAGCAAACGTGATTCTGGGATGTATTAACAGGTGTGTTGTGAGCAAGACACGAGAAGTCATTCTTCCGCTCTACTCTGCTCTGGTTAGGCCTCAGCTGGAGTATTGTGTCCAGTTCTGGGCACCGCATTTCAAGAAAGATGTGGAGAAATTGGAGAGGGTCCAGAGAAGAGCAACAAGAATGATTAAAGGTCTTGAGAACATGACCTATGAAGGAAGGCTGAAAGAATTGGGTTTGTTTAGTTTGGAAAAGAGAAGACTGAGAGGGGACATGATAGCAGTTTTCAGGTATCTAAAAGGGTGTCATAAGGAGGGGGGAGAAAACTTGTTCACCTTAGCCTCTAAGGATAGAACAAGAAGCAATGGGCTTAAACTGCAGCAAGGGAGGTTTAGGTTGGACATTAGGAAAAAGTTCCTAACTGTCAGGGTGGTGAAACACTGGAATAAACTGCCTAGGGAGGTTGTGGAATCTCCATCTCTGGAGATATTTAAGAGTAGGTTAGATAAATGTCTATCAGGGATGGTCTAGACAGTATTTGGTCCTGCCATGAGGGCAGGGGACTGGACTCGAGGACCTCTCGAGGTCCCTTCCAGTCCTAGAATCTATGAATCAATTTTCTACTATTCCTAGCTTCTGATTTCTATCCAATACTATCAACCTGCCTTGTCTTCCATTTCTTATATATATATTTTCTATTACTGACTTCACTTCCCTCTCAGTTAGGTTGGTTTTTTAGCCAGTGTGGTCTTTCTTCTTGATTGTGACTACTTTGGGTATCTAGTGAAATGTTTTTAAACAATTCCTAAATCTCATTCCAAATGGTTTTTAATTGGGGGACAAGGACTGGGGTGTGGTTGTGGCTAGGCAAGGCAGGATAGGTGAGGCAATGGGGGTTGTCTGGCTGGGTGGAAGGGGATGGGTGAGGTGATGGGGGCTGTTTTTAGCCGGGCAGGGGGGATGGGTGAGGCACTTTGTGTCCTCATCCATGGAGCACAGTCATGGCCCCACTGGACATTACCACTGCGCATGGGAGCACGTGCCCATCTAAAGTGGCATTTCCTGGCCCAGCGGCTGTAGGAGCAGTCCCTGGCGGGTCAGTCCCTGTTCTTCTCGCTGGGCCAATTCCACAAGTGAGATGAAAAGGAAACTGGAACGACAGAAACTCCTTCATCTGCAATAAAAAGGGAGGGGGGTTCCTAAGCTGTCTTTGAACCTGAGCCCCAGCTATGAGCACAGAGGCTGCGGGGGGCAGCCTCTGCAGAGGGGACCCACCCTTGCCCTGTGGGATTCGCTATTTGCCAGGGCTCAGGGACGTGGGTTTTGTTTTGGCCCCGAGGAGGTGGGCGTGGCCGAGGGGCTAAGTCCGCGCATACGCAGACAGCGATGTGGCATGGTCAGTCTGCACTGCAGGGCTCAGCCCCCCAGTCTGTGCCTCTGGGCACCTGGGGGCTACTCCCAGCACTACCATGAGGAACCCTGGTTTGCCGCTGGCCTTGCTAAGGAATTCCCTCCACACCCCCACTGCCCAGAGAGCCCACAGCCAGCTCTCAGGGGCTTCCCCCCGAGTGCCGGGCCCCAGAGGCACTGAGCTGTGGCCACGGGGAAGAACAGAGGGATGGGGCCCTTGGAGCTGGCTTGGGCCACTTGCAGTGAAGGACTCAAAAATTAACTCACACCTTGACTTTAGCCCACTGGGGCCACCCACAGCCCCCTCTTATCCCAGCCTTGGGCTCCCCCCACAGCTCTTCCAATAGCCCTCAATCCTGACCCTCAGCCCCCTGCTGTCCCAGCCCTGGGCCCCTCCTACCCCCAGCTGTGCCAGTGCCCATCAATGCTGACCCACAGACCCCTGCTGTCCCAGCCCTGCCCCCCTCGCTAGTGCCCCTCAATCCCAACCTGCAGGGCTCCCCATCTTTCATTCTCCCACAAGCTGCTCCTTGGCAGCAGGGAGAAGATGGGGGTGGGGGGCAGACCCTGGCCGATCTGTCTGCTGTGCCTAGTCCCCTCTCCGGGAGCCTCACCCCAGCCCCGGCCATGCTGCCCGCTGAGCCAGAGCCAGGGAGGGCGAAGGACCTGCAGGACCAGGCCAGGCAGGCGAGTTCAACACCGAGTCTTTACTAAACCAAAATCTACGCAGGGCAAAGCACAGAGCGGGGGGCAGAGGCAGTGATGGGCGGAGAGCAGAGAGCATGCTGGGAGAATGAGGCTAAGCCAGCACAGCTGAGGCAGGAGTGATTCCCTGAGAGCAGGCTGGGTCGCAGGCTGCCCCTTCGGCCCTCGTCCCCCTCGGAGCAGGGTCCTTCGGCTCCAGGACACCTGCCCCCTCTCCCCTCCAGCACGCAATGGGAGGATGGCACTGCCCTTCCTGGGCAACACAGCAGCAGCCTGTGGGGGCACCAGTGTGGGAGGGCACCACTGGGATTACAGGGCCCACATGTCTCCCTGGCTTGGGGGGGGTCATTCCTGGGCAGCCCCCTTGGCATTTCCCCCCTCCCAGCATCTGTCTCCGTGGGGGATGTGGGGTGGGGGAAGCTCTCTCCCCACCACCCAAGCAGCTGGAGATGGGGAAGCAAGAGGCTGGGCTAGGACCAGCAGGAGCTCCCAGGGATGGGATGGGATGGAGGAAGCGGTGCCCCTCTCCCCAGGAAGATGAAGGAGTCGGATGAAGAATATTTAACCCCCTTTGGAGGGGGCCTCCTAAGGTCAGCCAGGCCTTCTCCCCCAAGGCCGTCAGGCAGCCAGTGGGTTGTGTGGTGCTGGGTGGTTGGGCTGGGCTGGGCCGACCTTCCCGTCATAGCAGGGTGCAGGTGGCCTTGCGCTTGATCTCGAAGGCAGAAGTCACCAGCCCCATTTTGCGCTCGCTGTAGGGTGGGTAGCGCAGGGCGT
>NW_020688908.1:6840-9136 GCF_002925995.2 Terrapene triunguis | reverse complement strand
GCTGGTGTGGGGGTGGCGGGGATGGTATGGGGGTGGCAGGGATGGACGGGGATAGCTGCGCTGGTGTGGGGGTGGCGGGGATGGTATGGGGGTGGCAGGGATGGACGGGGATAGCTGCGCTGGTGGGGTGGCAGGGATGGACGGGGATAGCTGTGTTGGTGTGGGGTGGCGGGGGTGGACGGGGATAGCTGTGCTGGTGTGGGGGTGGCGGGGATGGTATGGGGGTGGCAGGGATGGACGGGGATAGCTGCGCTGTTGTGGGGGTGGCGGGGATGGTATGGGGGTGGCAGGGATGGATGGGGATAGCTGTGCTGGTGTGGGGGTGGCGGGGGTGGACGGGGATAGCTGCGCCGGTGTGGGGGTGGCGGGGGTGGATGAGGATAGCTGTGCTGGTGTGGGGGTGGATGGGAACTGGTGCCCCAGGTTGGGGGGAGGAGGGGAGGCAGGGTGGATGGGGTGACCCGGTCTGGCAGTAGTATTTTCTCTGCAGCTCACCAGCCCATGGCCTTGGCTTCTGATGAGTGTTTGGGGTTCAGAGAGCACGTAAGCACTGGCACCGTCAGTCTCTGCCCTCCCAGCCAGGCCTGGAGAACGCCTGAGCGAGCGGTTCCCCGCTCTGTCCTAGGAAGGCTCCAAGGCCCGAAGCGGCAGCAGGAGTCCAGCCAGGAGCCCCGGGCATATCCTCTCCCCAGGTGGGAGCCGTTGGGTGGTGGGGGACACTGCCCGTGGGGTAACCGGGCTCCCATCCTGCTCCTTTCTGTGCACACTGGAGTGTGAGCCCCTGGGCTGGGAAACAAACCCAGCGCCCCGGACCCTCTGCCCAGCTCCGGCTTCCCAGGCAAGAAGGCTCTCAGGCCAGCCCTGCCAGGTAGGAGCTTGCTCCATGGCTGGAGCTGGGACCCTCTGGCAGTAACAGGCCTTCCCTCCAGAGACCCCTCGGAGACAGACAAAGAGAGGAGGAGCTGCTGCTGCTGGCTCTCCAGAAGGCTTTCAGCGCGGTATCCTAGCAACACCCATCCTTGCCGTAGCTTCCTGCCTTCTGGGAACATCCTGAGGGTGCACCTGGGTGCTGGGAGCAAAGGGGAGGTTGCCAAGTGGCAGGATGGTATGGTGTGGGGGAGGCGGGGCATGGGGATGGAGAGGGGAGGCCTGGGACTGACTGGGGCAGAGAGCATGTGGTATGGGGCAGAAAGGGGAGCGTGGGGCAGGACACTGGAGCACTGGGGTGGCGTGTATGGGCAAGGGCAGAAAGCCTGGGACAGGGATGGGCAGCGCGTGTCTGCGCTAGGTGGAGTGAGCAGAGCAGAGTGGGCTTGAATGGGGCAGGACAGGGTGGGGCAGGCCGGTAGGGGGTGGGACAAGGTGGGGAGGAGTCCCATGGGTTGGGACGGAATATGGCATAGTATTGCCTGGGTGGGTGGGTGGGGCAGGGCAGGGCAGCATGGCTGGGGTGGGGCTGGAGCGTGTGCTGGGGGCGGGGGGGCGGGTTGGGATGGTATGCGGTGGGGCAGTGGAGTGACATGGTGTTGGAAAGGGCAAGCCAGAGTCCCAGTGGTGTGAGCAAGATGGGGGCGTGGAACCGTGTGGCATGGGACAGGGCAGTAGGGGCTGGGACGGGGCAGTAGGGGCTGGGACAGGGTAGGTTGGCTTGGGACAGGGCAGGCTGGCGTGGGACGGGGCAGTAGGGGCTGGGACAGGGCAGGTTGGTGTGGGACGGGGCAGGCTGGCGTGGGACAGGGCAGTAGGGGCTGGGACGGGGCAGTAGGGGCTGTGACAGGGCAGGCTGGCGTGGGATGGGGCAGTAGGGGCTGGGACGGGGCAGTAGGGGCTGGGACGGGGCAGGTTGGTGTGGGATGGGGCAGTAGGGGCTGGGACAGGGCAGGTTGGTGTGGGATGGGGCAGTAGGGGCTGGGACAGGGCAGGCTGGCGTGGGACAGGGCAGTAGGGGCGTGGGACGGGGCAGTAGGGGCTGGGACAGGGCAGGCTGGCGTGGGATGGGGCAGTAGGGGCTGGGATGGGGCAGTAGGGGCTGGGACGGGGCAGTAGGGGCTGGGACAGGGCAGGTTGGCGTGGGACGGGGCAGGTTGGTGTGGGACGGGGCAGTAGGGGCTGGGACGGGGCAGTAGGGGCTGGGACAGGGCAGGTTGGTGTGGGACGGGGCAGTAGGGGCTGGGACGGGGCAGGCTGGCGTGGGACGGGGCAGTAGGGGCTGGGATGGGGCAGGCTGGCGTGGGACGGGGCAGTAGGGGCTGGGACAGGGCAGGCTGGTGTGGGACGGGGCAGTAGGGGCTGGGAC
>NW_020688908.1:3369-6830 GCF_002925995.2 Terrapene triunguis | reverse complement strand
GCTGGGACAGGGCAGGTTGGTGTGGGACGGGGCAGTAGGGGCTGGGACGGGGCAGGCTGGCGTGGGACGGGGCAGTAGGGGCTGGGACGGGGCAGTAGGGGCTGGGACGTTTGCACTGGCTGAGAATGAGCCTGTGCCCTGTAATTAGAGCCTCATTTGCAATGATGCAGGCACAGGAAGGGAAGCCAGGGAGGCGTGGGAATCTGGGTGCTGTCACTTCCTGACTTTCTAGTGCTGAAACATGCAAGCCCAGCCCAGCCCCTCGCTGGGTCCAAGAGAAGTCAGGCCAGTGGCACTGCTGGCGGGAGTGGGCGCCGTTATGGCTCCCATCTCTGTGTATCCCGTGCTCCTGACTCCAGCATTCCCAGGGCTCAGCTGGCCCGGGGTCGGGTGGAGAACGGCACGCACTGAAAGGCGGCTGGTGAAGAGTAATGGCGGCAGGATGGACAGGCGTCGGGGACTGGTGAGAAGGGGATACGTTCAGACCCAGCTGCCGCACTAGCAGCACCCCGGATCGAGGAAATTGTCTGCTGCTGGCAGTTCACAGCCTCCGGGTCCTTGTGGCCACAGGGACCCCCAGGTTTCAGCAGAGCCTCTTCCTGCCAGGAGGCTGGCCCAGTGCTGTCAGATACAAGAGGGACTTTCACTCACTCCCAGCCTGGGGCCAGACGCAGAGCAGGGCAAACGCCCGAGCCAGCCAGTCCCCAGGGCTGGACCTTGGCGCGATAGGAGCCACAGCAAGTCCTTGCTGTCCAGCCTCAAGGCTGGGGCCACCATCCACACGGTACCTGGTTCCCTAGGCTCTAGCAGAGCCCGTCAGCTCCTGCCCTGCCCTCTGGGGCGCCTGCAGCCCAGGAACGACTCCTCTCCCACCTGGCGTGGCAGGCAGCCAGCAGGCGTGAATGCTGCTGAGCAGAGGCAGGGGAGTCGCTGCCGCTGGCCCACCCCAGAGCGGCTCCTGCGGTGCGGGGGAAGCACTGGAAGCCAGCTGGGAAGGTGATGCCCCCTCCCACCTCCCCACAGCCACGGAGCTGACTCAAGGGCCTCAGTTTAATCCTCCGAGCACATGGCCCCCAGGGAGCCCGTTTTCAATCACGTACCCTGGTCACCCACTAGGGGCCCTCAGAGCCTGAGGGGCCACAGCTCCGCTCTGCAGCATCAGCTGTGGGCCTCCTCCCTCCCCAGGGAGCAGCCTGTGGTCCCTGGGCGGCAGCTGGCCCATGCACGTCGGCCTCTCCCCCCAGGGCACTCCGTGATTAGGCGCCCAAAGCTCTCGTTAGCAGCTTTGCTGCAGGCTGCCAGCGTAATCTCCCGGGCGGGGAGAGGCTGAAGCTCGGAGGATTCCCTTCCACAGATCCATCCTGCCATCATTACCTGCATCATTCTCCACAGCACCCTCTGCTGAGAGCGGCCGGGACGCCGAGAGCTCTTCCGAGCTAGCGCTCCGGAGCCATGCGCCAGGAGGGGCTGGCCCACAGAAAACCTTCACCGCACATTGTCAGTGGGAAGTTTCTGTTCCTCTGCGAGGAGCATCCCTTTTCCCACGGGTCCACCCGTCTGTCTGTCATGACTGGTATCTAAGCTGTGCTACCACTTGTCCGTCTAAGGAACATGGCATTCTCCTGCATGCTGTGCCAGAGGTGGCACAGGGCTCATGCCACATGAGCCTGGAGGATGATCCCCGTTAGAGCACCACAGAAGGGTCAGTCAAACACCGTCACTGCGGCCAGCTGTGCAATCACAGGAGGCAGCTGTCAGGAGGCTGCAGACATGGTCTGTGAAGCCCCAAGACACAAATTCGCTCCTGGCCCTGCCCCAGGGAGCTGGATGGGAATCGCAGACACTAGGACTTGTTTGGCTTCTGCTAGCTCAGCCCCTCATCCAGAGCAGGACCTTCTCTTCCTTTAGTGGCTAATGGGACTTGGTGCAAGGAGGAACTGTTCCAGGATCCGTACACCCACATAGCTCTCGGCGGTTTTCATCCTCCAGCAGAGGCCAACTTTAAACTACGTCACCGACAGACTATTTACAGGGCTGGAAACATAACAAGGCAAAGTGCATGCAGCAGAACCTGAGAAGATTCAGTGCTGGGGCCTTCGGGAGACCGGACATAGCAAGGGTCCTGTCATGGATTTCCAGGGCATTAGAACTGCCAGCCAGCAAATCCCCTCTCCCCATGTGTGTGTGAAGGGGCTGAGCTCGGAGTCAGCACCTGTCTCCCAGCTGGTGCCTGCTCCAGCCGGAGCTAAGACCTTTCGCCACGCCACAGCTGAGGAGTCAGGAGGAGACAACGGGCGTTTTCAGTTTCTGTTCCCTTTGCTATAGCACTGGCACCTTCCCTAGCGGAGGTGGCTTTGCAGTCGGACCTGGCATCTGTGCTCAGCCCTGTCGCTGTGTGAAACTTTTCCTGACGGTTTGGAGCCCCAGACTTGCACAGGTGCAGAGGGGCTGCCCCCGAACCCTGCCTGGCAGCCCCGCCTGCCCTCCCCCAGCCCCGCCTGCGGGGTGGGGAAGGGCAGAGAGGCTGCTTCCCCAATTCCCTAATCTTAGATCAGATCCAAACTGTATAATGTTAGGGGTTGTGGGTCAGTACTGAGGGGCATCAGCAGAGCTGTCTATGGATGGGGAGTCTCGGGCTAGAATACCAGAGAGGCTGCCAGGTGGGGCCCGGGGGGGCGGAGGAGCATCACCAGGCAGAGCTGGATGGGGGGGCAAGGACACCAACGGGCAGACCTGGGGGGACAGATGGGGCAAGGGTGCTGTCAGGCAGGGCTGGGGGGGAGGTGGAGGGGCAGACCTGGTGGAATAGGCAGGGGGCAGTCAGGGCGGGAAGGGGGCTGGGGGGCCGGGGTGCTGTCAGGCAGGGCTGGGGGGGAGGTGGTGGGGCAGACCTGGTGGAATAGGCAGGGGGCAGTCAGGGCAGGAAGGGGGCTGGGGGGCCGGGGAGCTGCCAGGCAGGGCTGGGGGGAGAGGTGGGGGGGCAGACCTGGTGGAATAGGCAGGGCTTGGGGGGCGAGCGCTGAGGGGGAGGCAGGTCGCGGAGGGGCTGAGGGGAAGGGGCACTGCCAGCCGGGGCTGTGAGGCCTGGGGGGAGGTAGGGCGGGGGGGGGGAACGGGCAGGGCGGGGCCGGGAGCTGGGGGGGGGCAGGCCCGGCGGGGGGGTGGGGGTGTATGTAACAAGAGGCTGTAGCAGAGGCGGCAGCCGGTGCGTAATTTCCCTGCAGCCAATCAGCAAGTGTCTTGCCTCCCTTAGCAACAGCGAGTGCACCAATGGGGTGGCAGCGAGCCGGCAGAGCCCCCCCCCCCCCCCCCCGCACGTGGCGGCGGGGATCCCCCAGCCAGGAGGGGTCACTCCAGGGCCCTGCCAGCCCCCGGAGCCGGCCCAAGCTGGCGTCTGCAGGACCCTCCGGCACGGCACCCCTCGCCCCCGGCCAGCCACGGTGCAGCACCCCCAGCCACCC
>NW_020688908.1:0-3359 GCF_002925995.2 Terrapene triunguis | reverse complement strand
CCCCTCGCCCCCGGCCAGCCACGGTGCAGCACCCCCAGCCACCCAGCTCAGCCACGGCCCGGCACCCCCGGCCACGCAGCTCAGCCACAGCCCGGCACCCCTCACCTCCGGCCGGCTGGCTCAGCTGCAGCAGAGACGTCCGGAACCAGAGTCCGCAGCTGAACGCTGCAGCTGCACAAATCCCAATTAGAAATAAGGCACCGATGTTTAACAGTGCAGGTGCTTCACCCGTGGAACGAGCTCCCAGGGGAAGTGGTGGATTCCCCTTTGCTTGAAGGGTTCCCATCCAGCCCGGGCCTTTCTGGGGGACGCTTTGGCTGAACACAAGTTCAGTGCGGGGGGGCCGGGGCTATGCAGGAGTCAGACTAGCGCTTCGAGGGTCCCGTCTGGCCTGGAGCCCTGTGGGGCGGTGCTGATGGTGTGGGCTCCCTCAGCGCCCTGTGGCTGCGTTCTCTTGGATCAGTGCCGCCAGGCGCAGTGAGTCCTGTCCGTTAGGGTCGGGTTCTCTCTGTGCAGGGCAGCGTCGTTGGTTCAGGCTTGGGATCTCTCTAGGTTAGTGCCAAGGCTTTGGGTTGGTTCTTGAGGGGGTTGGCACCTGTAACAGTTCTTACCTTTCCAGCATTGCTGCCTCAGTTTCCCTTCTGGTTTACATCTTGCTCTGGTAGTGGGGCAATTATAGCTTCAGTTTCCCTCCTCTCAGAGTAGTTTGGCCCTTGAGCCAAACTAACAACCCTTCACTTGTGGGGGAGGCAATAGGACCAAAACAAAACAGTCCTTTATTGACTTTCCCGAGCCCCCGTCACCCTCCATCACCTCTCCAGCCCCAGTCCCCCCCCGACACCGGGGGGGCCACCCCGTGGCCCCCCCCCCCCCCCCCCCCCCCCCCGAACCAGGGCAAATGGCTCTGTCTTGCTAACTAGCCTTTTACATGCACTATAGTGAGGCTGAGCCATCCCGTCAGTCTCCCTTCCAGGGCCCCTCTCCTACCTGCCTGGATGCAGGGGGGTCCCTCGCACCTTTGCTGGAAGCCCAGGGCTGGGCCCCCGTCAGGAAGCTCCCCCTGGGTTCCCATCCCAAGCCCCCTTCCCATGGCCTCCCCCACTCCTGCCAGAGCCCACTTGTCCCTGAGCCTTCCTCCCCACAGCCACTCCAGGGCTGCCTCCTACTCCAGCCTAGCTCCTCTGGTGCCAGCACAGGGTCCCGCTCTGTCCCATGACCTGGGAGGACACCAGGCATGGGGGGGAGGGGGGGGCGAGCTCCCCCCACTGCAGTGCTGCAGGGATCAGGGTGGCTCTGGGGTGGGCACCCAGCCTGCAGTTCTTGCTGCGGAGGTGGGTGCTGCCTGGGGCCGGCAGGTACTGGGCTGCGCTGGGTGCTCGGGGCAGGCCAGCTCTTATCCCATCCCCTTCCCCTGTTCTGTCCTCTCGCCAGCTGGAGGAGGCTCCTGGATGCAGCGCGGCCTGTGGGGCGTGGGGAGGGCGTGGGGCGTCTGACGCCCCCGCCGGGATCGCCAAGAGCCATGACTTCAACTGTGCAGACGCTGCGCTTCAAGCTGCTGCCGCACGACACCGGGCAGGAGTGGGTGCACAGCTGCGAGCAGGAGATCGAGCGCCAGTACCAGGTGGTGCCCTCTGTCGTGTGCGCCATGTGCTGCCTCTTTGGGATCATCTACTGCTTCTTCGGTGAGTCCGGCAGGGCCGGGCTGGCCGCCTCGGCTGTGCAGCGGGGCAGGGAGTGGGGGGAGTGGGGCAAGAGATGGGGGCTTGGGGAGTGAAGGTGACGGGAGGGCAGCCAGAGAGCCCAGCAATAACCAGCATGCTTTGCTTCCCTGCTCTCCCCCGTACATGTGGGGACACTGAGGCGCAGGGGTGGGGCCTGGCCTCCCTCCAGCTCACAGCGAGTCAGTGGCAGAAGTGAGAAGTCCTGGCGCCCAGCCTTGCAGCTCTGGCCCACTTGAGCCCACTTCTCTGTGCGCGGGGCCCCTGGCTCCCAGCCCATGTTCCTCCCCACAGCCAGGGAGAGCCAGCGGATGGGGCTGAGGCCGGGTTGGGGGAGAGGAGACTGGGGCGGGCGGCAGGGCTAGGGCAGGAGCTCCCAGCTGCAGCTCCAGTCTGACAATGACTCCAACACTCAGAGTTCAGGGGTTCAGGCGACACAGCGATGGGCATTGCCCATGAGCGCCCGGGAGGGGGAATTCGTTCTGCCATGGACGCGATGTAATTCTCCCCGCTTAATGGCAGCGCACGTGGTGTCATTTTATCACATACTGAAAGCACCCGGCTCGGTCAGCCAGGCCATCACCGAGCCGCAGTCAGTATCTCTGGCCTAGCACATCTGTGCCTGCGCTGAGGCCGCCTGCGGCGAACCCTGGCACCGCACCCCCCAGCAGGAGCCCCCCGCCCTCGGGCGGCGCAGAGGGGAGCTGAGGGTGTGCCAGGGAGGCCTCCTGCCAACGCTGCATCCCCGCTGGCTGGACAGAGCCTCCGGCAATGACCAAGCCTGCTCTCCCTAGGCTACCGCTGCTTCAAGGCCGTCATGTTCCTGACCGGGCTGATGTTTGGCTCCATCATCATCTTCATGCTGTGCTACAAGGAGCGGGTGCTGGACACGCAGCTGAGCGTGGAGGCCTCGGTGGGCATCGGGCTGGGCATCGGGGTCCTGTGCGGGCTGGTCACCATGCTGGTGCGCAGCGTCGGGCTCTTCATGGTGGGGCTGCTGCTGGGCTTGCTGCTGGCGCTGGCCACGCTGGTGGCCATGGAGCAGTTCTACCACCCGCCCACGGTGTGGATCCCCATCGGGCTGCTGCTGGGCGTGGGCATGCTCGGCGCCGTGCTCACCCTGCAGTGGCAGAAGTTCTTCACCACCCTCTCCACGGCCGTCTTCGGCAGCGCCATCATGACCGTCACCGTCGACTACTTCATCGAGCTGCTGCTGCTGGTGCAGTACGTCTACGAGCGCGTCAAGGTGGCGCCCGCGCGGCCCATGTGCTGGTACAGCTGGGTCATCCTGGGCGTCTGGCCTGTCCTCGCCATGCTGGGCGTGCTGGTGCAGTGGAAAGTCACGGCCGAGGGGTACTCCCACACCGAAGGTAAGGCGGGACGGGCAGGCGAGGGACACGGGGAATGTGGAATCAGAGGTGATGGGTGGTGTGGGCCGTTCGCAGGCTCTGAGTGATTGGGGGGGTGTTGTGGAGAGGGAGTCACGGGCTCTCAGTGATTGGAGGGATGACGTGGGGGGGGTTGCAGGGTCCGGGTACCGTGGTGTGGGATTGCAGGCTCTGGTTACTGGGGGTGGGGGGTTGCAGGGTCCGGGTACTGTGTGTGTGTTTGTGGGGGGGGGGGGCGGTTATAGGATTCGGG
>NW_020688907.1:0-2646 GCF_002925995.2 Terrapene triunguis | reverse complement strand
GGGGCGGGGCGGGGCTGGGGCCGGGGCCGGGGCCCCGTGGAGTGTCCTCTTTTTGGACACTCAAAATATGGTAACCCTGTGTGAGATGTGTACACTTCATATTGTCTCCAGCCCTGTTGCCCAGGATAATTAAAATGCCACTTTAAAGTTTCCTGATTAGTTACAGTTTTCTGCTTTCCTACTCATGTCAGTAAGCAGCTCTTATATGTGTAAGTTGTTTTCCAATTAAATTCAGTTCAGCATTGTTCTTTGGAGGGGGTTGCTAAAGATGCTTTTGTTTGTAGATGTGATTGTCAGTAGGAGACAAGACTGTAATTAGAAGAGGATCCAATTATTTGTTAACGTGGGGATAGCCTTTTCTTCTTGGAGATTTCTCTGCACTTTTTAATTAAAGTTGTGCCTGTGCCCAGAAACTTTGGAAACAAATAGATACTAAGAGATACCATAAAATGGGTTACTGCACTGAACTGCCCCTGCTACAGACCTAAATTTGGATCCTGATTGTTATTCACGATTTGTATTATAATAGTACTGAGAGGCCACAACCAATATCAGTGTCCCACTGTACAAAAACACACTAAGAGACAGTCCCTGCCCACAGGAGCTTGCAATCTAAAAATCGACAAGGCAGAGAACTGGTGGGAGGGGAAACAAAGCTACAGATGAAAGTAGTAGCTGAAGGACACACAGCAGCTCAGTGGTAAAGACAGAAATTAGGACCCAGGTCTCATGTCCCAGGCCAGTGTGCTGTCCACTAGACCATGCTGTCTTGTCCACTTGTGAAGCACCAGTGACATAGTTTTTCCAGGTTCATCCCAATTACCTGTGGTCATTTGTTCACATCACGTTATTGACACATAAGCTTAATTATGCCAGACTCTCTGCTTAAGAAAGGCCCAGGGATAAAAATACCAAGTATATGGCAAGTCAGGACTGGGGTTGGCAAAATGATGTAGACCAAGAAAGCACAGGACCTGATTTTGCACCATTTACTCAGGTTTAACTCCCACTTAAGTGATTGGGATAGTAGCCTGAATTGGGAGTTCAGGCTCAGACCCATGGTGCACATCCCATACAGTATCAAAAGGGTAGCCGTGTTAGTCTGGATCTGTAAAAGCAGCAAAGAGTCCTGTGGCACCTTATAGACTAACAGACGTATAGGAGCATGAGCTTTCGTGGGTGAATACCACTTCTTCAGATGCATCCGAAGAAGTGGGTAATCATCCACGAAAGCTCATGCTCCTATACGTCTGTTAGTCTATAAGGTGCCACAGGACTCTATCCCATACAGTACCTCTTAAGTCTCTTAGCTTCGTGAGAAACAAATTCACCCACAAAACTTGAGCGTGTTCACACTAATGGTCTTATGAGGTTAAGAATCATTCTGAACATTAAAGCTATAAAATATTCTGTTTATCATAAATTCCCTTTGGGCTTTCTTTCAAATATTTCTGCATGAACCTGACTACTGAGTCAGGCAACTGTGTTTGTTTGTCTTTAGTTTTATGCTTCTTTTAAGATATTGTGAAAGTGTATACTGCAGCCACAGTACATTGAACCACTGAGCAGATTTTCAACAAAACTGGGTGGTACCTTAGATTGTGTTGATAGATTAAAGGGAGTACATTTTTCCTGTGTGCATGCAAGAGAGCGAGCGAGAGATTTTTCATAGAGAAATGCAAAAGCGATTAAGTTGTGAGAGTATCACCCACTGTCAATGGTGTTCGATAATACATTTAAAAATAACCTCAGGGACAGAGGAAACTAAATGTAATGTGGGGATGTAAAGACTTTTTCAAAGTAGAAAAATTCTTGCCTATTGCCACAGTCTGCGTTCTCCCCCCCATGAAAATCTATGGGCTTAGGGCAATAAACTTCTTAATATAACGGGTGAATTCACTAAAGGCCTGATCCAACTCCCCATGAGAAAGGTCCCCACTGATTTAACTGGGAGTTGGATCAAGGCCTAACTTCACAACAATTTTCACATAACATTTGTTAAGTTTTTAAAGAACCCTCTTCTCCCTTGTCTTTAAGATGAAATATGTCAAACAAAGCTGTAGTGAACTGTTTGCTAGGAATAAATATATTGGGCCACATTCATACCTGGTATAACTCCCTTGACTTCAATGGCATTACACCCTGGGTGGATTTGGACCATTATGTCAATTGATGTAATGTTGATAATTAACCAGCCAATATTTATATGTTTATACATAGATGATAGGAAAATTCCTATCCTTTACCTTAACATCTCAAGAGCGTCACTTACATGCAATATAAGTATGGCAGTGCTTAGCATAGCCTTGATCATTGCCAGTGTCTTAAAGCTCTGAACACACAAGTCAGCTTTACTGTAGATTAACTATTCAGCTGCAGACTTCAATACTATCATTTATTTACCCAAAATATATTTTTAACCTTGATATGACAGATACAGTAAAAGACATATTGTTCACAGGAGAGCTTGTAGTGACAGCAGTTTAACTGAGGTCATGTCTACACTACAGCATATGTTGGCATACAGCTTAGTCACTCGGGGGTGAATAAATCACCCCGTTGAGCGACATAAGTTATACCAACATAAGCGCCGGTGTTGACAGCGCTATGTCAGCGGGAGAGCCGCATACAGAGGGCTGGATTAGT
>NW_020688906.1:1309-9017 GCF_002925995.2 Terrapene triunguis | reverse complement strand
AGGAACTCTGGTCTGTTTAGACGGCTGCAGGAAGGTATTTACTTCCCGGACCACAAAATAAGTCTTGGGGATGTGGAGATGCCTACAGTGATCCTCGGGGACCCAGCCTACCCGCTAATGCCCTGGCTCATGAAGCCCTATACTGGCGCCCTGGACACAGAAAAAGAACTGTTCAACTACCGGCTGAGCAAGTGCAGAATGGTGGTGGAGTGTGCTTTTGGCCGTCTCAAGGGGAGATGGAGAAGCTTACTGACTTGCTGTGATCTCAGCGAAACCAATATCCCCATTGTTATAGCAGCTTGCTGTGTGCTCCACAATCTCTGTGAGAGCAAGGGGGAGACCTTTATGGCGGGGTGGGAGGTTGAGGCAAATAGCCTGGCTGCTGATTACGCCCAGCCAGACAGCCGGGCGATTAGAAGAGCCCAGCGGGACGCGCTGTGCATCCGGGAGGCTTTGAAAGCTAGGGTCCACAATGAGCAGGGTAACCAGTGACTGTTAAGTTTGTGGACACAGAAGCTGAACCTGCCCCCGTTTCTTTACCCAGTTTATGTTGACTATCCTCTCCAGCTACATACCCCCTTCACCCCCTTCCCAAAAAATAAAATCATTTCTATTTTCTTAATGAACACCGTTGTCTTTATTACTGTTTTCGCAGGAATGTTTTGAACCTGGGACGCAGACCGTGGTGGGGGGCGGGTGTAGTGTACTGATGCAAATGATGCCTCTAAACTCCAGGAATGAGAGGCTCCGCAGTGGTGGACTGGTTGTTTCAATGGAGCCTGCCAGCCGTCCTGGGCGGGACTGCGTGTATGTGTCGGCTATGTGACTTTCTGGCAGGGGGAGGAGGGTTACAGATCCCCTGCTGTGTGGCTCTGTGATCCAGGATAAGGACCGCTGCATAAGATCTGTAACTGCCCTCCCCCGCCACAAAGTCACAGAGCAAACCCCCCCCCCCCCACAGAACATGAAAACCACCTCCCAGACTGACCAGGGTAACTAGTAACTGCACTGTGTAGGTGCCCTGCTGCTGGACCTGCCCCCGCCTCTGTACCCTGCTAAAGGTGACTATACTGTCCAATTACCAACCACCTTCCCCCCCTTCACACAGACTCTCCTCCAAAAGAAAATGATGGAAACAGTAATTAACAGAAACGTATATTTTATTAGTAACAACACATGAAACAGGGGGGTTGGAACTTGGACGGGGGCTTGTGTGAGGTGGGTAGGAAAGGACTTTTCAAAGTTTGGGGAATGAGAGCCTTCTAGTGCTACAGCACTCTGCAGGGGTGGAGTGAAACTTTTCACGGCCCCTGCCGCCCCTCCTTCTTTGGACTTTGGGTGAGGGGGGTATGGGACTTGGTGGCGGGGGAGGGTAGTTACAGATGCACTGCAGCGGGGCTCTCTCCTCCTGCCTCCGGTCCTGCAGAACATCCACAAGGTGCCGGAGCGTGTCCGTTTGCTCCCTCATCAGTCCAAGCAGCGTTTGAGTCGCCTGCTGGTCTTCCTGATGCCACCTCTTCTCCCGTTCCATGTTTGCTCTGTGCATTTGGGACAAGTTCTCCCTCCACTGTGTCTGCTGGGCTGCCTGGGCTCGGGAGCAGCACATTAGTTCTGAGAACATGTCCTCCCACGTCTTCTTCTTCCTCCGCCTAATCTGCGCTAGCCTCTGGGACTGTGATGCCACGCTGGGTTGGGAAACAGTCGCAGATGTGGCTGTGGGAATGGGAAAAAGGGAGTAAATTCCTCAGAAAGATAAATGTAGTTGTGAACAAAGAACATAGTCTTTCTCTGTGAACAAGACCATGCCCTGCACCTATCACATGCGCACTCAGGACAAGGTCGAATTTTCGGCCCTTGCCTTCAGTGCCTGTGGTCTTGCAGTGGCGATCTGAGAAGCGGGGCAGGACACCGGAATTTGTGTAGCGGGCAAACATGGTAAGCCATAGACTTGTGGCTGCTTAAAACTTTAATAGTAGCACTGGCCTCCTTTCACATTGAAAGCAATGCCAGTCTCTGCTGCCAGCAATCGGGCAAGCATGAACTCTGCCCCTGTCCCACCCCCTCGCGGCTGTCCCAGGGAAAGATCCCTGTATGCTGCCCCTCTCCCGCCTCCACCGCGTGGCTGTAAAGCAGTCCCAATACTAACATTCCCCTACCTAATTCAAAGCAGGGCATCATGAGCGACATCACCCTGATGAGGATCTCGGACAGCGAGAAGGAACAGATGCTTAGGGAAAGCCTGCAAAAACCAGGGCCATATGCCGCCATGCTCTGCAGGGCAATGATCCCTGAGTACTTGATTGTCTCCTGGCGCGGAAACGTTTCGTACCACGGAGGACCCAATAAGATCGCTCTCCCCAGGAACCTGATGAACAGGCTTGAACATTACCTCCAGGAGAGCTACGTTGAGATCTCCCATGAGGATTTCATCTCTATCCCCGGACATATAGACCGGATTTTGGTGTAGCTGCACTGGCAGGGACTAAAGAGTGGAGCGTCTTGGGCAGCAGAATCATGAAAAAATGGACATTGTTAGATTTTTTTTAAATAGTTGGGACTAAATAGTTAAGCGCCTAAGGCAAAGAAATCATGAAAAACCCATTGTTAATATTATAAATATTCCAGTTCTGTTAAAAATAAATGTTTAGATGTTTAAAGCACTTACTGCTTGATCCTTCCCCTGATTCTGTGTCCGGGGTAACGGCTGGGGACGGTTGGTAGGGGATCTCGGTAAGGGTGATGAAGAGCTCCTGGCTGTCGGGGAAATCAGCAGTGCAAGCGCTGTCGACTGCCTCGTCCTCCTCATCTTCTTCCTCATCTTCCCCGTCTGCTAACATGTCCGAGGAACCGGCCGCGGACAATATCCCATCCTCAGAGTCCACGGTCACGGGTGGGGTAGTGGTGGCGGCCGCACCAGGATGGAATGCAGTGCCTCGTAGAAACGGGATGTGTGGGGCTGGGATCCGGAGCGTCCGTTTGCCTCTTTGGTTTTTTGGTAGCCTTGTCTCAGCTCCTTGATTTTCACGCGGCACTGCGTTGCATCCCGGCTGTATCCTCTCTCTGCCATGGCTTTAGAGATCTTCTCATATATCTTTGCATTCCGTCTTTTGGAGCGCAGCTCGGAAAGCACGGACTCATTTCCCCACACAGCGATGAGATCCAAGACTTCCTGATCAGTCCATGCTGGGGCCCTCTTTCTAGTCTGCGATTGCACGGCCATCTCTGCTGGAGAGCTCTGCATCGTTGCCAGTGCTGCTGAGCTCGCCACGATGTCCAAACAGGAAATGAGATTCAAACTGCCCAGACAGGAAAGGGAATTCAAATTTTCCCGGGGCTTTTCCTGTGTGGCTGGTCAGAGCATCCAAGCTCGGACTGCTGTCCAGAGCGTCAACAGAGTGGTGCACTGTGGGATAGCTCCCGGAGCTATTAGCGTCGATTTCCATCCACACCTAGCCTAATTCGATATGGCCATTTTGAATTTAGCGCTACTCCTCTCATTGGGGAGGAGTACAGAAGTCGAATTTAAGAGAGCTCTATGTCGAACTAAATAGCTTCGTGGTGTGGACGGGTGCAGGGTTAATTCGATGTAACGGCGCTAAATTCGACATAAACGCCTAGTGTAGACCAGACCTTAGTAAATAAACAAAACTGCAAACTGAGTTTAACACACTAGATAGGTAGGATATGAATTAACAAATTCTCACCCTGAGTGATAAACAGGTTGGCGGATTCTTAAGGCACAAGTTGCCTTGGCTTTCCCAAGTTTTCATACACAGGCTAAAAATCCCTCTAGCCTGGGACCATGACTTCCCACAGTTCAGTCCTTGCCCCTCAGGTGTTTCCAGGTGTGTTGTTGTAGGGAGAGTGAGGGTCCCTCCCCATGATGTTATTCTCCCCCTTTTATATCTTCTTCCCATTTGCTGGAAAGCCCTTTTGCTGTGACCTGGGCCAAACAGTTCCCATTATGTAGTGCTATCTCTGAGGGGTTTCTATTGTACACAGTTCCTGGGGGAAATCCCTGTGCTTGTGTGCATTTCCTCAGTAAGCCATTAACATTGTTTGGCCTTTTGACTGTTGTACCTGAAAGGCTGCTTGTGGGCGTTTTCAACCTCACAACATGTTTCAGTAACACATACATAGCCAAACTTCATAACTTCACATATGATGATAGCACATACAATCCAATGAGATATTACTATCTAGCAGATCAAGACTTTTTGAATGATACCTCACAAGGTGTACTTTGTATAAAGCATATCCTAATTACATGACCATGGTGAATATTAGGGTGCCAAGGTGTCACAGTCTTTTTGTCTTGTGTTTGTACAACACCTAGCACAATTTGCTCTTGGTCCACGACTGGGGCTCAAAGTCTCTACAAATAACAAAACATACAGGTATTATGGTGTTGTTTTGATTACTGTGGAAGAGTGCAGTTGATGGGGTACTGTCTTCACGAATACAAGGATTCTAAGTGAAATATATTATCCTGTCATTTTTTGTTTGTTTGCTGAATTCATCATGAAACTAAGGGGCAATGTCTGTTAAATTTTGGTTTGATGTTACAGATATAAATATTTATGTCTGTCCATGAAGCACAGATAGAACCTGCTTGATATGTCACAGGATGCTGTAGTCTATTGCACCAATAGAACCTGATATCTTGTTACCTAATATGACACAGTAATTTAGTGAGCAAGGCAGTCAGTAACATTTGGAAATGACAAAGTATCCTGTAAATGCCTTGATCTGAGTAACATTGTCTTTTTATTGAAAGAATAAAATATAAAGTATAACTGATATTTTGTTTTGGTCCTAACATATACCACATGTTCTTTATTTGAGCTAAACATTTATTAGTGCCAAAATTCCTAATGTGAATATTTATCATTTGTCATTGTAAACTGATAAAAGTGGGACAGATAAATAAATACTGATCTATTTTTTGCAAAGTACAGAGAATAAAAGAAGGCCTCGTTATAACTGAGACACTTTCTAAATTCAATTGAAAAAAATTCCCAAACTGTAAACTATATCATGCCATTAATTTTTAAGCAGAATTTCTCACTGGAAAAAAATGGAGAGTTCTGCTTAAAAAGTGATGGCATGGTCTTTTCAATATCACACTCCTTCCCTTAGTAATGAATTATAGCATTTAGAAACACAAAATGTCTTTCTATTGACTGTTGTACTATCTGCTCTAATTTAAGAAGGTGGCTTTACTGTTTAGTTCTACCATGTTGCTTGTTACCCCATCTTTCTTGGTGGACAGGATATAAGTAATAATTAATGATATTTTTGACAAGGATATTAAACCTAATGCTTCAGCCTATGTCTAAACTGTAATTAAAAGCCTGTGGCTGGCCTGTGCCAGCTGACTCAAGCTCGTGGGGGTCAGGCTGTGGGGCTGTTTAATTGCTGTGTAGACTTCCAGGCTTGGGCTGGAACCTGGGCTCTAGGACCATGAGAGGGTCCCAGAACTGGCTGCAGCCCAACCCCGGAAGCCTGAGCCCTGCAAGCCAGAGTCAGCTAGCATGGACCAGCCATGGGTGTCTTATTGCAGCGTAGACATACCTAGAGATACCAGGATGACATTTAATATGGGGGTACGGATTTCCACAGGGTTCTTTCACCTTCATCTGGTACTGGCCACTTCAGAGACCGGATACTAAAAAGGACAAAACAGACCTTGGGTTTGATTCAGTAAATCAATTCTCGTGTTTCTATGATGCCCACAAATTTGTATATGGATAAATTTATGCCAAAAGAATACCTAAAAAAGAAAGACATGAAGCATCAACACTTGTTTAACAGGCAATCCCCATTGTACAAATGGGAAAATGGAGGCATAATATATGTGAATTGCTCAAGGCCTCAAAGCAAGACAATGACAAAGCTAATATTGAAATCAGGAGTTCCAGGCACAATCTCAGGCAGATTTATAGCCTCATCTCCATACCAAACAGGTTCTATCAAGTTTAGATAAGCATCTGAGCCAAAGCTCTGAACATTCTGAAACTCTTCCATCATAACCATCAAAAACATTGTGCTAATAAGCCAAATTTAATGTTTATTATCAATAAATCTTAGAACACTGGGGAAGTTCCAGAAGACTGGAAGAAAACTACCATTGGTTCAATATTTAAAAAGCATAAACACAGGGCTGGTGCTTCCACTAGGCGACTCTAGGTGGTCGCCTAGGGCGGCAGGATTTGGGGGATGGCATTTTGCTGCCCTTGGCGGAAATTCAGCGGCGGGGGGTCCTTCCGCTCTGGGTCTTCGGTGGAAATTTGGCAGCGGGTCCTTCACTCGCTCCGGGACCCACCGCCGAAGTGCCCCGAAGACGCGGAGCGGAAGGACCCCCGCCGCCGAATGCTCAGAGGAGGAGCGCTGCTGCCTAGGGCGGCAAAAACCCTGGCGCCGCTCCTGCATAAACAGGAAGACCTGGATAATTGCAAGCCTGTCAGCCTGACACTGATCCCAGGCAAAAGAACAAGAAAAATGCAGCTGATATAGGACTCGATTAATAAAGAATTAAGGAGGATAATCAACATGGATTAATGGAAAATAGATTCTGTCAAACTAACAATTTTTTCCCATGAGACTACAAGTTTAATTGATAAAGGTAATACTGCTGATGTAATATACTTAGACTTCTGTAAAACATTTTACTTGGTATTGCATGACATTTTGATTAAAAACAAGAATAATATGTCAACACTTTGAATGGATTGAAAAATGACTGACAGGTCTCAAAATATAACTGTAAATGGGGCCTCTTAATTGAGTGGGTGAATAAAGCCAAATTTAAAGTTATACATCTAGAAACAAAGAACATAGGCCATACTTACAGGATGGGAAACTATTCTGGGAAGCAGTGATGCCAAAAAAGACTTGTGTTCAGCTGATTATCCACCATAACCCCCAAGCTTCCAATGTGAGACTGTGTCTGAAAAGGCTAATGTGATTCTTGGATGCATAAATAGGGAAACCTCGAGTAGGAATAGGGAAGTTATATTACATCTGTATTTGGCACTGACATGACCACTGCTGGAATACTTTGTCCAGTTCTGGCATGCACAATACAAGGATGTAGATAAATTGGAGAGGATTCAGAGAAGAGTCAGAGAATAATTAAATGATTGGAAAATGTGCCTTGCAGTGATAGACTCAAGGAGCTGAATCTATTTAGCTTAACAAAAAACACTGTTAAGGGTGACTTGATAACAATTTATAAGTACCTACACAGTAAACAGAATTTGATAATGGATTCTCCAGTCTAGCAGACAAAAATATAGCAAGATACAATGGCTGAAGTTGAAGCTAGACAAATTCAGACTGAAAATAAGGCCTACTTTTTTTTATAATTAGCTATTGAAACAAATTACCAAGGATTGTGGTGGATTGTCCACCACTAGCAATTTAAAATCAAGATTAGATTTTTTTTTAAAGATATGATCTATTTTATACAGGAATTCAGCAGAGTCCTTTGCAGTGTGATATACAAGAGGTCAGACTAGATGATAGCCTTTTAAGCTATGAATTTTTTTCTTACTTGGAAGAGGTTTAGGCTGAGACTATCGTGACAATTTTCAGGTAAGAAGTGTTTGTAGACATTTTAAATAGCTGAAAATGAGGATTTTCAAAGAGCCTGACTTCTCAGCAGCTATAGCAGTGTGTGTTCGCATGTTAGCTGAAGCCAGGGCCG
>NW_020688906.1:0-1209 GCF_002925995.2 Terrapene triunguis | reverse complement strand
GGGGGCGAAGGGGGCGGCGCTTTTTTTTGCTGCTTGGGGCAGCAAAAAAGCTAGAGCCGGCCCTGGCTCAGAGTCCCATTTTCCTATTTGAATACAACATCCAATTCTGCATTTATAATAGCTGCCTCAATACTCATTTTACATGACATATCCTGATCTGACTGTTCCAATGCTAATTAGTCTCCCTCTGTGTCTTTGCAGAAATGGAAGGGTGGGGAGAATAGTTGAGTGGCATCCTAGAGTGAGCCACTGCACTGCTAGCATGTTCAGCAACAATTTTATTTTGTTTGAAAATGTTCTAAAAATTCATTGGTTACCAGAGAAATAAAGGGATTTGATTTGGGATGTTGGAGTCCAGAAGTGGAAGTGGTCTAAAGATAATACTTAGTCTTCCCATGAGTGCAGGGGACTGCACTAGATGATCTCTCGAGGTCCCTTCCAGTCCTATGACTCTATGATTAATGCTGGCTATACTATAGATTACAAAGTGTAGCTCAGGAAGTGATATTCCGCTCTACAGTATGTTGCAAGCTCACCTAGTGGTACAGAGTGCTATTTAGATGAGTCAATTGCCAGATAGATATAATGTGACCCTTAATTTTAGACTTAGTGTGTACATAATACAGTGATAGTCCTGTCAGAAATGCAGATGGATCTTAAATTTGCAAAATCTCCAGAGGAAGGGCCATTTCTTCACTTACTTGAACACCACAAAGCACGATGAGAGCCAAAACCATCAATCCAATTGGGGGCCCTGGATTCTACAGCGATAGAAATATAAAAATAATTAGATGATAAAAACAGTATTTTAATTTAACATGCATTTTTACAGCAGTGATGGGAAATGGGTCAGGATTGATGCAAGCTTTTTTAACACTGGGGGGGTGATGAGGACATGATTACAAGCCAAAGGACTCCTTGCTGATGTGATCTTGCCAAATGAGAATGAGGTGAATTTGGATGGAAACTACCAAAAAGACTCCATTTACACGTCACTGTTCCTATAGCAGAGCTGCCGTAGTGTTATGTAAGTGCTCGTGAAAATAGGTATAGGTGAGTCACAAGGGTGTGATGTTTTGCAAATCTCTTATTGTATATTGGCTTTGCACAACTAGTTTGAGTTTGTGACCCTTTTTTCTCCGTAAATTAAAGAGTTGCTTTCAATTTAGAAAAATTATATTTGAAACACACATTTCCTGGCCTATGTTA
>NW_020688905.1:0-7357 GCF_002925995.2 Terrapene triunguis | reverse complement strand
CTTCCCCACGGCCAGTTTATATCCATTCGTTCTCGTGTCCACATTAGTACTGAGCTGAAATAATTCCTCTCCCTCCCTGGTATTTATCCCTTTGATATATTTAAAGAGAGCAATCATATCCCCCCTCAGCCTTCTTTTGGTTAGGCTAAACAAACCGAGCTCCTCGAGTCTCTTTTCATAGGAAAGGTTTTCCATTCCTCGGATCATCCTAGTGGCCCTTCTCTGTACCCGTTCCAGTTTGAGTTCATCCTTTTTAAACATGGGAGACCAGAACTGCACGCAGTACTCCAAATGAGGTCTCACCAGCGCCTTGTATAACGGAAGCAGCACCTCCTTGTCCCTACTAGAAATACCTCGCCTAATGCATCCCAAGATCGCATTAGCTTTTTTCACAGCCACGTCACATTGCCGGCTCATAGTCATCCTGTGATCAACCAGGACTCCGAGGTCCTTCTCCTTCTCCGTCACTTCCAACCGATGCGTCCCCAGCTTATAACTAAAATTCTTGTTAGTCATCCCTAAATGCATCACCTTACACTTCTCACTATTAAATCTCATCCTATTATTATTACTCCAATTTACAAGGTCATCCAAGTCTCCCTGCAGAATATCCCGATCCTTCTCCGAATTGGCAATGCCTCCCAACTTTGTGTCATCCGCAAACTTTATAAGCCCACTCCTACATTCGGTTCCGAGGTCAGTAATAAATAGATTAAATAAAATCGGACCCAAAACCGAACCTTGAGGAACCCCACTGGTGACCTCCCTCCAACCTGACAGTTCACCTTTCAGTACTACCCGCTGCAGTCTCCCCTTTAACCAGTTCTTTATCCACCTCTGGATTTTCATATCGATCCCCATTTTTTCCAATTTAACCAATAATTCCTCATGCGGTACCGTATCAAACGCTTTACTAAAATCGAGGTATATTAGATCCACCGCATTTCCTTTATCTAGAAGGTCTGTTACTTTCTCAAAGAAGGAGATCAGGTTGGTTTGGCACGATCTGCCTTTCGTAAACCCATGTTGTAATCTGTCCCAATTGCCATTCACCTCAAGGTCCTTAACTACTTTCTCCTTCAAAATTTTTTCCAAGACCTTGCATACTACAGATGTTAAACTAACAGGCCTATAGTTACCCGGGTCACTTTTTTTCCCATGCAGGCCGATAATCGAAAAAGAGCACCAGCATAGACCGTACGGGAGGTACTGGATCTGATCGCTATATGGGGAGAGGATTCAGTGCTAGCAGAACTTTGTTCGAAAAGACGAAATGCCAAAACTTTTGAAAAAATCTCCAAGGGCATGATGGAGAGAGGCCACAATAGGGACTCAGAGCAGTGCCGCGTGAAAGTCAAGGAGCTCAGACAAGCCTATCAAAAAACAAAGGAGGCAAACGGTCGCTCCGGGTCAGAGCCGCGGACATGCCGCTTCTACGCCGAGCTGCATGCAATTCTAGGGGGGGCCGCCACCACTACCCCACCTCTGACCGTGGATTCCAAGGCGGGGGTAATCTCATCAGCCACACCTGAGGATTCTGCGGACGGGGAAGAGGAGGAGGAGGAGGACGAGCTTGCGGAGAGCACACAGCACTCCGTTCTCCCCAACAGCCAGGATCTTTTTCTCAGCCTGACTGAAGTACCCTCCCAAGCCAGTATCTAAGACCATGACCCCATGGAAGGGACCTCAGGTGAGTTTACCTTTTAAAATATAAAACTTGTTTTAAAAGCAAGCGTTTTTTAATGATTACTTTGCCCCGAGGACTTGGGATGCATTCGCGGCCAGTACAGCTACTGGAAAAGTCTGTTAACGTGTCTGGGGATGGAGCGAAAATCCTCCAGGGACATCTCCATGAAGCTCTCCTGGAGGTACTTCAAAAGCCTTTCCACAAGGTTTCTGGGCAGTGCAGCCTTATTCCGTCCTCCATGGTAGGACACTTGACCACGCCATGCTAGTAGCAAGTAATCTGGTATCATTGCATGACAAAGCCTGGCAGCGTATGGTCCCGGTGTTTGCTGGCATTCAAGCAACATCCGTTCTTTATCTCGCTGTGTAATCCTCAGGAGAGCGATATCGCTCATGGTAACCTGGTTGAAATACGGGAATTTAATTAAGGGGACAGAGGTGGCCGTTCCTACTGGGCTGTTTGCCTGTGGCTGAAAAGAAATCCTTCCCTGCAGTTAGCCAAGCGTGGGGGGGGGGGGGGGGAATTGGCCCTGAGCCTTTCGCATTTGGCTAGCAGGGATCTTCCCTGATACTAGCCACGCGGTGGGGGGAGGGGTAAAGCGATCATCCAGAGATTTGGATGGGGGAGGGGGGGGGGGTTAGTTTGTTTTCTGCTGCTGAAGGTTAACAGGAAAACCGCAACACTCAACGGGCTTTGCTTGGTATGTGGGAAAGGAGAGCGCAGAAGCCGAAAGACAATGGCTTACCATGGCTGCATGCAAGCCAAATTCTGTTGCCCGGACCTGCGTCTGTGATCTCTAGCAGCAAAGCCACAGGCACTCAATATTAAGAAGCAAAATGCGACCTTGCACAGAAATCACATGTGCTATGTAATGTGAATAGTGGTGTTCACCGTGAAAGAGTATAAGCATTGTTCTGTAAAATGTATCTTTTTAAAAAATTCTCTCCTTTTTTCCCTCCTCCAGCAGCTGCAAATTTTTCCAGCCTCCCTCCTCCGTCCCGAAGGCTATCTCAGATAAGGCGTCGGAAAAAGAGGACGCGAGACGAGATGTTCGCGGAAATCATGGAATCCACCCACAGTGAAAGAGCTCATCTGAATGAGTGGAAGGACACGGTTTCAAAGTATAGGAAAGATGCCAGTGAACGTGAGGACAGGAGGGACCAACGTGAGGACAGGAGGGACGCTCGAGATGAGAGGTGGCGGCAGGAAGATCAGAGGAGGCAGGATGCAACGCTGGAGCTGTTGCATGATCAAACAGACATGCTCTGGCGTCTGGTGGAGCTTCAGGAACGGCAGCAGGATCACAGACAGGCGCTACAGCCCCTCTATAACCCCCCTCCACCCTCACCACGTTCCATAGCCTCCTCACCCAGACGTGTAAGAGCGCAGGGGGGGGGGCGGGGAGGCTCCGTGCACCCTCCCATTCCACCCCAGTGGACAGCCCAAACCAAAGGCTGTCATTTTTTTAAACCTTTTTTTAGTGGCCTTTTCCTTCCCTCCGATCCTCCTCCCAAACCCCACCCGGGTTCTCGCCCTCTTTTTATAATCAATGAATAAAGAATAAATGATTTTTAAACGATAGTGACTTTATTTCCTTTGAAAGCAAGCTGTGATTGAAGGGGGAGGGTGGGTTCCTTACAGAGAATGAGTCAATAAAGGGGGCGGGTTTTCATCAAGGAGAAACAAACAGAAATTTCACACTGTAGCCTGGCCAGTCATGAAACTGGTTTTCAAAGCTTCTCTGATGCGCAGCGCTTCCTGGTGTGCTCTTCTAATCGCCCTGGTGTCTGGCTGCGCGTAATCAGCGGCCAGGCGATTTGCCTCAGCCTCCCACCCCGCCATACAGGTCTCCCCCTTACTTTCACAGAGATTGTGGAGCACACAGCAAGCAGCAATAACAAGGGGGATATTGGTTTGGCTGAGGTCTGACCGAGTCAGTAACGATCGCCAGTGACCTTTTAAATGTCCAAATGCACCTTCTACCACCATTCTGCACTTGCTCAGCCTGTAGTTGAACAGCTCCTGACTCCTGTCCAGGCTGCCTGTGTATGGCTTCATGAGCCATGGCATTAAGGGGTAGGCTGGGTCCCCAAGGATAACTATTGGCATTTCAACATCCCCAACGGTTATTTTCTGGTCCGGGAAGTAAGTCCCTTGCTGCAGCCATTTAAACAGAGTAGTGTTCCTGAAGACGCGAGCATCATGAACCCTTCCCGGCCAGCCCATGTTGATGTTGGTGAAACGTCCCTTGTGATCCACCAGTGCTTGCAGCACCATTGAAAAGTACCCCTTGCGGTTTATGTACTGGGTACCCTGGTGCTCCGGTGCCAAGATAAGGATATGGGTTCCGTCTATCGCCCCACCACAGTTAGGGAATCCCATTGCAGCAAAGCCATCCACTATGACCTGCACATTTCCCAGAGTCACTACCTTTCGTAGCAGCAGCTCAGTGATTGCTTTGGCTACTTGCATCACAGCAGCCCCCACAGTAGATTTGCCCACTCCAAATTGATTCCCGACTGACCGGTAGCTGTCTGGCGTTGCAAGCTTCCACAGGGCTATCGCCACTCGCTTCTCAACTGTGAGGGCTGCTCTCATCTTGGTATTCTGGCGCTTCAGGACAGGGGACAGCAAGTCACAAAGTTCCATGAGAGTGCCCTTACGCATGCGAAAGTTTCGCAGCCACTTGTAATCGTCCCACACCTGCAACACTATGCAGTCCCACCAGTCTGTGCTTGTTTCCCGGGCCCAGAATCGGCATTCCACGGATAGAACCTGCCCCATTAACAACATGATCTCCAAAGCACCGGGGAATTCTGTGTCCATGTCCATTTCCTCATCACTCTTGTCGCTGCGCTGCCATCGCCGCCTCCTCCTCGCCTCGTTTTTCTGGTTCTGGTTCAGCATAAACTGCACGAGAATGCGCGAGGTGTTTACAATGTTCATGACTGCTCTCTTGAGCTGAGCGGGCTCCATGCTTGCTGTGGTATGGAGTCTGCAGTGTTCACCCAGGAAAAAAGGCGCGAAACGGTTGTCTGCCGTTGCTTTCATGGAGGGAGGGGTGAGGCTGTACCCAGAACCACCTGCGACAATGTTTTTTGCCCCATCAGGCACTGGGATCTCAACCTAGAATTCCAATGGGCGGGGGAGACTGCGGGAACTATGGGATAGCTATAGGATAACTACCCACAGTGCAACGCTCCGGGAATCGACGCTAGCCCCGGTACATGGACGCACACCGCCGAATTAATGTGCTTAGTGTGGCCACATACATTCGACTTTATACAATCTGTTTCCAAAATTCGAATTCTGTAAATTCAGATTTATCCCGTAGTGTAGACATACCCAAAGAAAGCAGAGGCCACATAGCAAGAGACTATAAAAGGCTGCTGCAACTCCTCCATCTTGTCTTCAATCCTGCTTCTTACTTCTGGAGGAACCTTGCTACAAACTAAAGCTCTGAACAAAGGACTGAATGACCCATCCCAGCAGTGGATGTACTCCAGAGACTTGATTTGAGCCTGCAGTTTATTCCATCATTGCTACAAGCCTGAACCAAGAACTTTGCCATTACTGTATGTAATTGAGTCCATTTAACCAATTTTAGCTCTCATCTATATTTCTTTCTTTTATGAATAAACCTTTAGATTTTAGACTCTAAAGGATTGGCAACAGCATGATTTGTGAGTAAGATCTGACTTGTATATTTGGAGATATCCTATCTCCTAGAACTGGAAGGGACCTTGAAAGGTCATCGAGTCCAGCCCCCTGCCTTCACTAGCAGGACCAAGTACTGATTTTGCCCCAGATCCCTATGTGGCCCCCTCAAGGATTGAACTCACAACCCTGGGTTTAGCAGGCCAATGCTCAAACCACTGAGCTATCCCTCCTTTGACCTGGGTCTGGGGCTTGGTCCTTTGGGATCGGGAGAACCTTTTTTCTTTTACTGGGGCGTTGGTTTTCATAATCATTCGTCCCCATAACGAGTGGCACTGGTGATGATACTGGGAAACTGGAGTGTCTGAGGGAATTGCTTGTATGACTTATGATTAGCCAGTCGGGTAAAACTGAAGTCCTCTCTGTTTGGCTGGTTTGGTGTGCCTTAGAGGTGGAAAACCACCAGCCTGGGGCTGTGACTGCCCTGCTCTAAGCAATTTGTCCTGAATTGATACTCTCAGTTGTGTCCCACCAGAGGCCGCATCGTTACAATAACCTAGTCAAGTGGTATGAACTTAACATCACATGGCTCAATGACATGATGCTCTCTCTTCTCTACACAGTGCCTGAGGGGAACAAGACACCTATTCTCAAGAAAGTTCTTGTTGCAGGAAGGATGATATAGTAAGTAACAAAGGGTTAGCCATAATTAAACACCACCACCACTTACAAATCATTAAGAGGACTTATTTATTACAGCAGCCACTAGTGTGCACCTCAGAGTACATATAAAAAGACAGTCTGTCCCTGCCCCCAAAAACTTTCAATCTAAAGTGAGAGCAAATGAACAGTAGGGAGGAATTGGGGAAAGGAATGAGGAGGTTACAAAATAAGGTCATGCCATAGATGAAGTATGTCATGGATACATCTTGAAGATTTTGGTGGGTGTTTCAGCATGCATAGAACCCTGCAGCCAGGAACCACATCAACTCGACAGCCACCAAAATAGTCCAGTCCATCTCATGACGATCCCCTTTTGGTTTTAACAAGCATTGGTCATCCATGCTGTGTAGCTATAAATAATTCTACAACAGAATCATGGGTGCACCCAATGTAAAAAAAACAAAATAAAACAATGACAGAAACAATCTGCATTATATTGTCAACTCAAATAGTAACACCACAACAGGTTCCAGTCAGATTTTGGTGACTCAAGCTTCGTTTTCATGTTTAGACAAACTTGTTTTTAAAAGGATCACTATTAAGTTTTGAAGATAACATACTATTAGCGAGAATGAGGAAACTACATAGCTCCATTTATGTTCATTTCAGCTTTGTATGTGGACTTACAGCATTGCACTGCAAAACCACTGTCAGCTCTAGAATGGACTAGAAACCCCTTGGCTTGGAGGTGGGGTGAAGGGGGTGGGGCTGAGAATGAAAAACTTTTGTTTTCTATAGAAACAGAGATAAGATCAGATTTTCAAACTGTATCTGATGAGAGGCATGTGAGAGGAAAATATCTGACATGCTGACCTAATGAAACTAAAGTTGGCACATTATCTGTTTCACATTCCAGGTAAATCAGGCAACCAACTTTATGCTGCTAAACATCAAGATCGGGTCAAGATCACATAGTGGTCTCTGAACATAGAAAAGGATTTCGCCTTTACAAAACTAAAAAGTACAGAGCATCAGCTACACCACTTGAAACTATCTTTAGAAGTCCCTACCAATTGGAAGGCAAGGTGTCAAGGGCCCATCCTGTCTAACATACTGGTGAAGTCCTGACATTCCACTGACATCGGTGAACAGTCATTAAAGATAACCAGAGAGAGCTCTCATCTTACATCACCTTGTCCACACACAAAACTATACTGGGTACAACTGCTCTAATGCAGACACAGCTCTCCTAGTACAAAAGTGCTTTATATTGGTGCAGCTTACTCCTATACCAGAAGGGAATAAGTACTTTTATACTAGCATAACTAAAAAGCAACAGAGGGTCCTGTG
>NW_020688904.1:0-1067 GCF_002925995.2 Terrapene triunguis | reverse complement strand
GGGTTGAACCCCCGTTACCAGTGTCAGTGGCTGAGCTGCCTAAGGAGAGCAAAGGCCCAGGACAATTGGGCAATCACCCATTCTCCCAGGGTGAGGGAAGAAGATAAAAAGGGAGAGTGGAGAGACTTGAAAGGCAGCAGGAGAAAGAAGTGGGAAGGGAGGTTCCCAGCTCCCAGCCCTGCCCAGATCCATTCCCTGCAACCCCGGGGCAGTCAGCTCTCCTGGGAACAAGGGGAGGAGCTGAGAGAGGAAAAGCCAGTTGCTCACTCCGCTGAGCACGGCACCACGGCATGACTGAGGGAGACGGGGGAGAGCTAGAGGGGTTACAATACACTGTGGGGCAGTGCCCTAAAGTGACTCCTTTGATTCTGTTCTTTTTCCAGCGTTTGGCTCAGAGATGCTGTTCTGGGGAGGTTTAGAAGGGACTTGGTGGGTTTAGTTCTAATGGGGGGGTGGGGGCCTGGCCGGGATGGTAATGAACTAACTGGGTTTCTTCCCAGCATGGCAGAGTCCTAGAATCAGAGCGTCTGTCTGCAGGGAGAGAGCCTGGGGGGAATTGGGGGTTGACATGGATTCCAGCCCCTTATGAAACCTGCCCAATCTTCCTGCTCCTCTGACAGGCTGAGGAATCACATCCACGTTTCACTTCAGTTCATCCGGTCTTCCAGGAGACAGGGCAGGGAAATGGCTGTGATGGAGCCATCTCAGGTAGGGGATTTTCAGGGAGCTTTTGGTGGTGGTAGTATTGTAGAGGGGTTAATCACCTGGGGTGGGACGGGGTGTGATAAACCTGCTGGAACATGATCAACCGGGGTCTGATTTTCTGAACAGGCCCATTAGTGGGTGGGGGGAGGGGTGAACATTCCCCATTTCTGAAGCAGGAAACACCCCCCTGGGCAGGGCTGGGAAAACTGACCAGACTCCCAGTGCTGGGGCCTGACCCCACTGGCCAGAGGCTGCTGTGAAATATGAAGGGAAGCTGTTGGGATTCCTGTCCCGTCCCCGGCTCAAAGCTCTGCATCCCCTATCAGCCTGTGGCTGGCAGGTGTGTGGGAAATGAGAAGACC
>NW_020688903.1:0-1966 GCF_002925995.2 Terrapene triunguis | reverse complement strand
GTTCCTGAACACGCGAGCGTCATGAACCTTGCCCGGCCATCCGACGTAGATGTTTGTAAACCGTCCCCGATGGTCCACCAGTGCTTGCAGCACCATTGAAAAGTAGCCCTTTCTATTGATGTACTGGCTGGCCTGGTGGTCCGGTCCCAGGATAGGGATGTGAGTCCCATCGATAGCCCCACCGCAGTTTGGGAATCCCATCGCGGCAAAGCCATCTATGATGACCTGCACGTTTCCCAGGGTCACTACCTTTGGGAGCAGTACCTTCACGATTGCCTTGGCTACTTGCATGACAACAACCCCCACGGTAGATTTGCCCACACCAAAGTGGTTCGCGACTGACCGGTAGCTGTCCGGCGTTGCAAGCTTCCAGAGGGCTATGGCCACTCGCTTCTCAACTGTGAGGGCTGCTCTCATCCTGGTATTCTGGCGCTTCAGGGCAGGGGACAGCAACTCACAAAGTTCGAGGAAAGTCCCCTTCCGCATGCGAAAGTTTCGCAGCCACTGGGATTCATCCCAGACCTGAAGCACTATACGGTCCCACCAGTCCGTGCTTGTTTCCCGGGCCCAGAATCGCCGTTCCACGATATCCACATGACCCATTGCCACCGTGATGTCCTGGGCGCTGGGGCTCGTGGTTTCTGACAGCTCTGTGCTACTCTCCGACTTCAGGCCATCACGGCGGTGTCGTAGCCTCCTCGCCTGATTACTCTTCATCTGCCTCAGGGAAAGGTGTATGATAAGCTGCGAGGTGTTGAGAACGGCCAGAAGTGCAGCGATGGTCGCAGCGTGATCCATGATCGCAGTGCTGTGGCGTCCGCGCTGTCACTGACCAGAAAAGTGCGCGAACTGATTTCCCGCCTGCGCTTTCATGGAGGGAGGGAGGGCGTTAGTGACGGACGGATGACGACAAATTTTTTTTACCCAGAAGGCATTGGCGGCTCGACCCAGAATTCCGATGGGCAGCGGGGACTGCGGGAACTGTGGGATAGCTGCCCACAGTGCACCGCTTCCAATATCGACGCTCGCCCCGTTAGTGTGGACTCACAAAGTCGAATTACTGTCCTTAGTGTGTCCTTAGTGTGGACACACACGTTCGACTTTGTAATATCGATTCCACATATTCGATTTAAGTAAAATCGAATTACCCTCGTAGTGTAGACATACCCTTAAAGTTTTTTTCCACTTTTTTATGCATAAACTGATGGGAACTCCTGTAAATCTATTCCCATTTTTTTGAATATGCAGTATCCTTTTTATTTGCTGCTTTTTACTTTTTAAAACTGATGGGATGTTTGTGTTACAGTCACCCGGTTGCCAGGTCTCCTGTCCAAGCCCGAAGTGGTGTGTGTGTCACTGCTGCCCCCGCGCGGCTGCCGGGAGAAGTGCGATTCCGCAGCCTGGGTTTTTGCATGATCACAAACCCGTTTTGTTTCACTGTGTCTCTCGCACAGTAATAGCGGGCGGTGTCCTCGGGCTTCAGGCCAGTCATTTGCAGATACAGCTCGCTCTTGGAATTATCCCTGGAGATGGTGAATCGGCCTTTCACTGAATCAAGGTAGTATATAGTACTCCCATCGTAGTTTACATAAGCGACCCATTCTAGTCCCTTGCCAGGAGCCTGTCAGACCCAGTGCATGCTGTAGCTGCTGCAGGTGAAACCGGAGGCTTTGCAGGAGAGGCGGAGAGAGTCTCCGAGCTTTTTCACATCCCCTCCGGACTCCACCAGCACCTGAGACCGGACACCTGGGAATAAAGACAGGCCATTAATATTGATATAAAATCAGCAATGACACAATATTCTTCTATCTCTGCCAGTTATTCAGAGGAGGAAAATACCTTCCAAAGCTGCTACAGCGAAAATTACAAGGAGCAAAAATCCCATTTTCCCTGGTGCTGGAGGGGAAAGTTCTCAGGGAACTGGCTGGTCACTGCACAGACCCAGGGGCTGCGGATTGTGTCTCCG
>NW_020688902.1:1568-2298 GCF_002925995.2 Terrapene triunguis | reverse complement strand
ACAGGTGCTTTTTAAGAAAGAAATTTGTGACCAAGGGTAATTTTTCTTCACATCTACAAGTTTCTTAACGCAAAATGTTGGGAGAAACTCACAAAGAACTGTCCTCTTTTAAAACGGCCATTATCAGAGATTGCTCTCAAAGAAGGCCCTTGCCACCCATTGTTATTAATAGAGGTGAAATTAAGTTGCCCTGAGACCAAGTATTAGCCCAGGGGTGGGCAAACTTTTTGGCCCGAGGGACACATCTGGGTATGGAAAGTGTATGGCGGGCCATGAATGCTCACAAAATTGGGGGTGAGGGCTCTGGTTAGGGGTGTGGGCTCTGGGGTGGGGCCGGGGATGAAGGGCTGGGGGTGCAGGAGTGTGCTCCGGGCTGGGACCGAGGGGTTTGGAGGGCGGATAAGGGCTGGGGCAAGGGGTTAGGGCACGGGAGGGGGTCAGGGGTGCAGGATCTGGGCGGTGCTTACCTCAAGCAGCTCCCGGAAGCAGCGGCATGTCCCCCCTCAGGCTCCTATGTGCAGGGCTGGCTCCAGGCACCAGCCCAGCAAGCAGGGGCTTGGGGCGGCCAAGGGGAAGGGGCGGCACGTCGGGCTGTTCGGTGGCGGGTCCCTCTCGGAGGGAAGCACCTGCCGCCGAATTCCCGCCGAAGAAGAAAGTGGCGCGATGGAGCTGCCGCCGGAGTGCCGCCGTTCGCAATTGCGATCGCAGCTTTTTTTTTTTTTTCCCTGCC
>NW_020688902.1:0-1468 GCF_002925995.2 Terrapene triunguis | reverse complement strand
TTCCAGGAGCCACGGCACATGCAGAGCGGGGCAAGCCCATGACCCTGCTCCCTGGTGGGAGCTCGAGGGCCAGATTAAAACCTCTGAAGGGCCGGATGTGGTCCCCAGGCCGTAGTTTGCCCACCCCTGTATTAGCCCCTATGCTTTCAGGAGACAAAGAACACTTAAAAGAGGAGGTAAGATGGCTATCTTTGCTAAGAGCAGTGTCCTGCTGAAAACAGGACACGGCAGACGTTTTGAGTGAAAGCAAATCTGCACAAGTTTCACCAAAAACATTCTCAGCCTCTGTGGGAGGAGAAGCTTTCAGCCATGAAAAGTAATAAGTGGCGATTCGTAACAGTATTCTTTTCCAGAACACGCCACTCTACAAAGTCAACTCCAGATGTATTTTGCTCCCTATTGTGTATTTAGACAAAGTGTAAATAGGGAGCATTTGGGACAAAAATCTAAAACCCACAAGGTACTAAGTTTCTGAAGTGACTCTTTTTAATGAAATTTAACTCTCACTGAATATTTACCTATAGAGTCTGAAAGTTTGCTGTCCTCAAGGAGTGCTATATATTTGGAATAGATATGCTGTATTTATACAGGGTAGTAAAGTAATTTAGTTCTTGCTTTAAGTGTGAAACTCAACGGAGTCACAGCTAGTATCTCTATAATACACTTAAAGCTTTTCAAATGAAAGCAGCATTCTAGGGCCTTACCTAGGGTTTTGTGGGGAGGGAGGGTTGGACTTATTTCTTAGCATTTTCCTCCCTACTTCAACCAGCATTTCTGTTCCCAGGAATGTTTTTTCACTACTAAGTGAAAGACAGAAGAGGTTGTATGTTGTAGGACTGCAGGCTTTGCTCCTTTCCCAGCATGCTTTGTGCTAAAAAAGATTTGATTGGTGGGGCTCATTTTTTGTGGAACGGGATTGTGCTTTGGAACTGCTGTGTCTTTTTTCACAGCTAAGGAAACTTTTATTATATGGGATTTATTTATTTTTCTGTTGGGGGTGGGGGCAGGAAAGGGAGCCCTAATATTTTTTTAATGGTTCTTACTCTAGAGATCAAATATACCAGGGATTCAATCCAATTTGTTAAAATAATCTTTTAGGGTTTTTTCCCTCCCCTTTTGAGGTTCTTTATACTCCTTAATGACAGTTGGCTGTGTCATGGAGCGAGAAAATTGCCAAAAAATATGTAATAGCATCTTGTAATATTTGTTAAGAGCCTATTAGACTAGAATTTTATTTTATACAGCACCATTTGTATTCTAGGGGCCAAACTTTGCACTACTCTCTATTTTGTGGAAATGCTCAGCTTTCACTACTGTGAACAAATGATGTATATCAAGGCATAATTATTGAACAAGAACCCCATTTTGCTTCCCCTGAAGTTCCTCATAGTAGCTCCCACAAAAGCTCTGAAGTACACCTGGTCAGAAAACAGAGTTGCTGGCTTATGAAATTTTTAGATTTGGGAAA
>NW_020688901.1:0-1336 GCF_002925995.2 Terrapene triunguis | reverse complement strand
ACGCCCTGTGCATCCGGGAGGCTTTGAAAGCTAGGTTCCTGAGTGAGCAGGGCAACCAGTGACTTTTCAGTTTGTGGACAGAAAAGCTGAACCTGCCCCCGTTTCTTTACCCAGTTCATTTTGACTATCCTCTCCAGTTACATACCCCCTTCCCCTTCCCAAAAAATAAAATCATTTCGATTTTGTTAATGAACACCGTTGTCTGTGTTGCTGTTTTCGCGGGAATATTTTAAACCGGGGACGCAGACTGTGGCGGGGGGCGGGTTCAGTGTTCTGATGCAAATGATGCTTCTAAACTCCCGGAATGCCAGGCTCCGCACTGGTGGACTGGTTATTTCAATGGAGAACATGAAAAACACCTCCCAGACTGACCAGGGTAACCAGTGACTGCACTGTGTATGTGTCCTGATGCTGGACCTGACACCGCCTCTGTACCCTGCTAAAGGTCACTGTCCTGCCCAATTACCAAGCCCCTTCCCCCCCTCCAGACAGACTCTCCCTCAAAAGAACCTGACTGAAACAGTAATGGAGAGAAACAAACATTTTATTGCGAACCAGACATGAAACGTGGGGGGTGAAACTTGGACGGGGGCTTGTGTGAGGTGGGTAGGAAAGGACTTATGAAATTTTGGGGAATGTCAGCCTTCTAGTGCTAGAGCAGTCTGCAGGGGTTGACTGAAAGTTTTAACGGCCCTTGCCGCCCCTCCTTCTTTGGACTTTGGGTGAGGGTGGTGTGGGACTTGGTGGCGGGTGAGGGCGGTTACAGATAGACTGCAGCGGGGCTCTGTCCTCCTGCCTCCGGTCTTGCAGAACATCCACAAGGCGCCGGAGCGTGTCCGTTTGCTCCCTCATTAGTCCAAGCAGCTTTTCAGTAGCCTGTTGGTCCTCCTGACGCCACCTCTCCTCCCGTTCCATGACTGCTCGGTGCATTTGTGACAAGTTCTCCCTCCACTGTGTCTGCTGGGCTGCCTGGGCTCGGGAGCATCCCATTAGTTCTGAGAACATGTCTTCACGCGTCTTCTTCTTCCTCCGCCTAATCTGCGCTAGCCTCTGGGAGTGTGCTGACAGGCTGGGTTGGGAGACAGTCGCAGATGTGTCTGTGTGAATTGTTAAAAGGGAGTGAATTCCTGAGACAGATAAATGAAATTGTATACAAAGAACCTAGTCTTTCTCTGTGAACAAGACCATGCACTGAACCTCTCACATGCGCACTCAGGACAAGGTCGAATTTTCGGCCGTCGCCTTCAGTGCCTGTGGACTTGCGGAGGTCTTGGAGTGTTCAGAGAACTGTGGCTGGAGACCTGAACTTCTGGAGCGGGCAATAATGGTAAGCCGC
>NW_020688900.1:0-5742 GCF_002925995.2 Terrapene triunguis | reverse complement strand
GTCAGAGCCCAGGGTGTAATATTGAGTCACTCTGGGATCTGGTCCCTAATGAGCGACTCCTTTCCAGGCTTCTGGCTGGCCGGGCAGAGCTGGGTGTCGGGACGTGAGTATCTGTGGGGCAGGGGAAACTTTAGTGTTCAGTTCGGAGAGGTGGGGGAAAGCGATTTCCAGCCTGTTCACACCCTGAACCTTCAGGCTTCACAGCAGCCCCCCAGGCAGGGGCTTAGCACCCTCTGCGCCCCCCACCCCCTCGCCCTGGGTCCTGCCCCCAGGGAGCGCGGGGTTGCTCTGTCCCCTGGGCACCTCCCCTGCTGAGCCCCCTCTCTGGCCAGGGTCACTGAGGCCCCTGCAGTCAGGTTCCCTGGGCCCTGGTGCACAATGCAGCCTTAGGGCTTAACCCCTTCCTGCCCACGCGGTAGCTGGGGGACAGGAGGCGGCTGGGTTATGTGGGTGCCCAGCAGCAGCCTGGGGGTGTTCGCTGCCTTTCCACACTGTGCGGGCAGGAAGGGACAAGCTGCTTCCATCCATGGGGGAGAGATGAGCTCTGCAAAGACATGGGCCAGGTCAGCCCTTCCCCCCCCGCCCGCTTCTCCCCGGTGGCTGAAAGCAGCTCCCGTCCCTTCCCTCCCGCACAGTGTCCAGAGGCTGCTGCTGGTCACATTCTGCTGTGAACCCTGGCAGAAATCTGGAGAGGGGGACATGTGACCCTGTGTCTCTCCCCCCCACATACATGTTTTGCCTCGGGAAGACACGGCGCGAGGTACCAGGAGAGGTGGGTCCGTCCCCGGGGGCCCAGCCAGGAATGGAGGGGGGAGAGCACTGGGCAGGGAGGTTCGGTTCGGTCAGACACCCCCCCCTTGTGAGAGAGGGGTACGGGAGTGTGTGTGTGTATGTGTGTGTAAGCTCTCCACGTTGCGGGAGGGATGGGGGGTGTCGCCCCTCCCCATGTGAACGCTAAAGGCTTAAAGATAAGAAGGTAAATAAAAAGAATCCAGCTACGCAGGATTTCTTTTTAACAAGGGCTCAGTCAACTTGATGTTAATTTGAAGGTTTGTACTGCATAGTTCTCATTGATTGCCATTGAACTCGCTTGAATACGAGTAATTTTACCAGGTGTCCCATATTCAGCATAGGGAAATATGGTCACCTCCTGGTGGGCTGAGATCAGAACCCAGCCCGGCCCCCAGTGCAGTCAGGGGTGATTCCAGATTGACCCTGGGGGACTGAGATCAGAACACAGCCCACAGGTTCCCTGTGGATGCAGTGAGGTGTCTGTTACCCCTGGCACTGTCTCTGGGGCTGGGCGCTAAGGGCAGGTTACAGACACATGGGGAGGGGTTTGTGTCTCCCCATCTCACTCCTGTTTGTGTGTGAACGCAGAGCTCCCTGTGCCCAGACCCTCCATCTCTGTCAGCCCCAGCGGGGTGATCGCCCCGGGGGGAGCCGTCACCATCCGCTGTCAGTGTCGGTGCGAGGCCAGGAGGTTATTTCTGTATAAAGGTGGAATGGAAATCCGGGAGCTGGATGCTGATGGGGACAGGGGTGAATTCACCATCCCCAGCGCTAGGTGGGAAGACAGAGGGGCCTACACATGCCGATCTCGCTCCAGATCGGAGCCGCCCAACTGGTTGTATCCCAGTGAGATGGTGCGGATCATTGTAGCAGATGAGGGGCCCGGCTCAGCATCCCCGCTCCCAGCCCCACACCCAGACAGACCATCATGGGGGTTTCTGGGTGGATGGGACACTCCTTGGGGTGTCACTTAACCTGCCTGTGCCTCCATTTCCCCTTGTCTGAATGGGGGAATATCATCCCTCCTGCACCTTGTGTCTGGTTAGATCGTCAGGACTTGGCTTTAGGGCGGGGGCTTTTTCTCCCCGTGTCTGTGCAGCACCCAGCACCTCTGGCTCCCAGCCCCCTCCCGATCTAACCACTAGTCCCCACTCCCCTCCCAGAGCCAGGGATAGAACCCAGGAGTCCTGGCTCCCAGGCTTCTGGGCCCAATGAGGTAGATAGATGGGTACAGAGGGGTTCTCTGGATTTTAGGCAGTTTCGGGCGTAGCTCCCAGGAATCTCTGGGATCTCAGAGAGGTTCCTCTGGCTGGGTTTTCTCCCAGGGGCCCCGTCTCTGGGACTGTGCAGTGAGGACGGGGAGCAGTGACTGTGCCAGGGTCTGTCTCATGGCCTGTCTCCTCACCACAGAGCTCAGCTACCCCAAGCCCTCCATCTCCCTGAGCTCCAGCAGGGGGGTTGCCCTGGGGGGGAACCATGACCGTCTGGTGTTGGGATCTGTACCAGAACGTGAGGTTCCTTCTGTACAAAGACAGAAACCCGAACATTTCCTGTGGATGCAGTGAGGTGTCTGTTAGCCCTGGCACTGTCCCTGGGACTAGGTGCTAAGGGCAGGTTACAGACACATGGGGAGGGGTTTGTGTGCTGACTCACACAGCCAGCCATGCAATGCAGTCACAGGCTGGGGGTGGGGCTGGCACATCAGCCCCTGTCCCTGCAACCCCCGTCCCCATGTGTCCCTGCAGCCCCCTCCCCTGTCCCTAGACTCAACGCTGTCACCCCACTAGCTCCTGAGCCCCAGTCTGTGACCCCCCAGCAGCCCTGGGTGCCCCACTCTGCCCTAACCGGGCTCTGTGGGCAGGTGCTGTGATGAACTTCTGCTCCTGGGGGAATTCTGCAGCACGGGGCAGGCAGAGAATTTTTTCCCCCACAGAAAATACATTCTGCCCCAGAAGTGCTGCGGTTCCACCTCTGCCCACCAGGGATCCCACAGCGGGCTGTGTTCATGCTGCTGGCTGCTCTGGTGCCACAGTGACCTCTAGTGGGCAAAAAGCGGTACTGAAGCACTTCTTAGGCAGAATGTATTTTATGCTGGGGAAAAACAAAATTATGTGGGACAGATGAATTCGATGTGCCCACAGATGCACAGAATTCCCCCATGAGTAACAGTGTGTGTGTGTCCCTGCCGCCCTGTGCTGGAGGGGCTGGGCCCTGCTCTGTGTGTCAATCGTGTGGGTCCTGTGCCCTAGTGCAGAGGTTTTCAAAGTTCAGGTAGTGACTCAGTAATGGGTCGTGGAATGCCAGGCACTGGGTCCCCTTGCTCAGGACCCAGGGACCCTGGCACCCGGCCAGTAAAAACTAGAAGTAAAACTACTAATAAAACTAGTAGTCCCTACCTAGCAGCAGATCTGGCTCGTAGGTTGGGGGGCCATGGGGCTCCGCTCGCTGCCCCCACCCTGAGCATTGGCTCCACACTCCCATTGGCCAGGAATTGGCCAATGGGAGCTGTGGTGGTGGTGCCTGTGGGTGAGAGCCGCAAGGAGCCGTTTGTGCACCTTCACCTAGGATTCAGACCTGCTAGCCGCTTCTGGGGTGCAGCGCGGTCCGCGGTGCCAGGACAGGTGGGAAGCCTGCCTCTGCATGTCCCTCGCTGGCTCTGGCTCCGGGTAAGGACCAGGGTGCTCTGAGTGCCATCTGGCCAGTTCTCCAAGTCATTACTCATTAGCACCTCGGTAGGCAGGTGATGGTACACCCCAACCTCTTTGGGTCTCTCCTTAGCCCCCCATTTCAGGTCCCTCAAGTCCCATGAGGGGGGACGGCCCGCCCCGGCATTCACAGGCACCCCTCTGTTGGGCTACCTGGAGTCCCACCTTTGAGAGGTTTCTGGATGACTCCCCTTCTGAGTCCCTGATGTGGGTCTCCCTCCTGCCCCCGATCTGCTGTCCATAAAATCATCTGCCAGTGCACCTGCACTGCACAGATCTTTGGGCTTCCGGTCCACTAGCCACATCTTAAGGTCCGGAGGGCAGATGTCATACAGCTGCTCCAACTCCACCAGGTTATACACGTCCTCTGCGGTAGTGGCCCCTGCGCCCTTCCCCCACTTGCGGAGATATTCCCCCAGCAGGTTGGCGACCTCCTTGTGACACCTGAGGTCTTGCATACACCCCAAAATCGTTTCCTGTACGCCTCGGGGGTCAGTTGAAACTTCATCAGCAAAGCCTGTTTGAACAGATCATAGTCCCCCGTCTCAACACCATCCATTTGGCTGAATGCCTCTATGGCCTTGGGACCCAGCAGGGGGGTCAGACAGCGGAGTCTGTCTATGGGGTCAATCTGTTTCAGATCACAAGCCTTCTCAAAGGCTGTGAGGTAGGCATCAATATACCCCCCTCCTGGAACTGGGGCAGCAGTTTGGTGTCTAGATTCCCCACAAAATTGGCGTCTCGAGGCCCTTCCCCACTTACCCCACAGCAGGCCCTCTTGGCCCACCGCTCCTCCAACTCCAACTCATGCTTCCGCTGTTCTGCACGGTCCTCCAGCCTCCACTCCTCCAGCTCCAGCTCCTTTGCTTTCAGCTGCAGCTCCAATCTCTGCAGCTCCTCTAGGGAGGAACCTGACGGGGGTCTTCCTGTACTGACTGGGGAGTCAGGTCTGACCCACTCCCGGTCTCTACACAGACTGCCCTCACGGCTACTCACCAGCTCTCCGGGCACCCCGGGAGCCCCCCTGGGGTCTGGAGCCTGCGCCTCAGATGGGTCATTCTGTACAAGCTGAGCAATCAGCCGCTCCTTAGTGAGCCTCCCCATGCTCAGCCCTCTCTCCCTGCACAGATGTGCCAGGTCGATCTTACGGAGCTGGTTCTAGGCCATTTCTGTGCTGGTTCCTTCAATTCCCTCGTTTTATCGCTGGCAGCCACTCACTGCAAAGCGCCTGCGCTCGCAGCCAACCATCTACAGGGTGCATCCAGCAACCATCCTCTGCTACCACATTGTCACAGACTCACAGGTCGTGCCCACTCTTGGCCCCGTGCGGTCCCTGTGGGGAACCCCCTTCAGTGAGACAGCACTTCTCGGGGGTCCACTCTCTCTCGGGGGTTAGGCCGCTCCACCTCCTGGAACCGCACCTCTCTGAACCTTAGCACGCCTGTCTCTCGCTGTGGGCCCCCTCAGGGAGTCCACTCGCTCTGGGTCTCTGGGGCCTCCACTCCCAGAGGGAATAATGCAAACCTGTTCTCTAGACTGGAATGACTCTCAGCCAGCATAAAACACAAGGGTATATTGAGCGTCTGAATCCAGCATAGGAAACTCTCAGGGTCTCAGGTCTAGCCTCCATCAACACTGCACATCTTGGGGACTTGGGGACACAGCCGATGGCCGGGAGGATGGATACCCCAGCGACCGGTGACCTGGCGACCTGGTGACCCGGAGGCCCAGCTGAGGAGACGCAGCCGGTTCTGGCCAGTGGGAGGACAATGGGCTGCAGAGTGAGGACCCAGTGACCTAACCAGCCGGTTCCAGTCAGAGGACAGAAGCGAGGAGAGGAGGCCCCAGTTTACGACCCTGTTTACCTGGAGAGAAGACAATGGACAGAGGCGGCGCCTGGGGCCGGTGATCTCAGATGCCAGCTGGGAAGCAGGGGGGCTCTGGGCTGGAGAGGGGGAGCAGGCAGAGCCCACCTGGATGCAGAGAGACTGGGATGTGCTGGACTGAGGGAGGCCAGGCCTGAGGCCCTGAGAGTTTCCTGTGCTGTGTTCAATCCTCAATAAACCCTCCTGTTTTATGCTGGCTGAGAGTCACTCCGGTCTAGAGAACAGGGTGGCATCAACCCCTTCGGGGGTGAAGACCTGGGGGGTCCAGAGCAAGTGGACTCCCTGAGGGGGCCCACAGCGAGAAACAGGTGTGCTAAGGCTCTGAGAGGTGCGGCTCCAGGAGGTGGAGGGGCCTGACC
>NW_020688899.1:0-2792 GCF_002925995.2 Terrapene triunguis | reverse complement strand
CCTCCCAGCCAGGCCAGAGTCGGGCCATGGTAAGAGCTGCCCCAGGAGCACAGGTTGCTGTGGGGAACCCTGGACTCTTCACTTTCCCTGAGTTGTACATCCTGTGAGAGGGGCCTAAAATGTGGAGGGTCTGGGACTCCTCACAGTGGCTCTGGCTCTCTGGGCAGCTCTTAACACAGCCTGGCTCTGGCTTCCAGCCTGGAGATAAGACAGAGGGAGGGACCTCAGGGGAAGAGGATCCAGGATGGAATAGGTGGCTGTGTTTTTTGTCTCCCCTGTCTCCAGCCCTGGAGACAGGTGATGAACTGACACTTCACTTGACAAATGCCCTGATTATCCTCTCACGAAGATGTTTGCTTTTCACGCTGTACACGATTGGATTGATCAGGGGTGGGACCAGCAGGTAGAAATAGCCCAGGACCATTTGAAGCAAGTGAGAAGAGCTATTTCCGAATCTGTGTATCACAACCAGGCCGATGTCTGGTGTATAGAAGAGCAGGACGGCACAGAGGTGGGAGACGCAGGTGTTCAGGGCCCTCAGGCACTCCTCGTGGGATGCGATGCTCAGCACTGTTTTGAAGATCATCACATAAGAGAGGAAGATGAGCAGCGAGTCCAACCCCATGGTTAAGAGTGAAGTAGACAAGCCATAGATGCTGTTGACTGTGATATCCGAACAAGCCATCTTCATGACCTCCTGGTGCAGGCAGTAGGAATGGGAGAGGACATTGTCTCGACAGTATCGAAACCGTTTCAGGAGAAAGGGGAATGGGAATGATGTGGCCGCCCCTCTGAGCACAAACACCAGTCCCATCTTGGCTATTCTCGGTGGGGTTAAGATGGAGGCATACCTCAGTGGGTTACAGATTGCGATGAAGCGGTCAAAGGCCATCAACAACAGCACAGAGGATTCAAATTTTGCAAGCGAGTGGATGAAGAACAGCTGGGCAAAACAGGCATTTAGGCTGATCTCCCTAGAGTTAAACAAGTATATGCCCAGTATTGTCGGTATGGTGGTTATCGATAAGCCAAGGTCTGTAACGGCCAACATGGAAAGGAAAATGTACATAGGCTCATGGAGGCTTGGATCTGTTTTTATAAAGAACAGAATGACTGAATTTCCTACTATCGAAATAACATACATTAAGCAGATGGGGATAGAGATCCACAGGTAGACGTCTTCCTGCCCAGGTATCCCGGTGAGAAGGAACACTGCAGAGGTGAAGTTGGTGTCATTGACAGCTGACATAATGTACTGGACAGATCGGGGACTTTTGAACTTTCCTTCCTGAAAGGAAAAAGAACAGGAGACTAGACGATATTTAATGAGACATCTTTCTGCTCTCAGTGCAAATCTAGAGACTCCCAGGAGCTCAATGAAGATCAGCAAAAACATATCCTTGGATCCAAGGATAGGATCCAAGGTACTGCCAGACTGGATCAGACCTGTAGTCCATCTAGCCCACTTTCCAGTGGCCAGTTCTAGATGTTGCAGCGGAAGGTGGAAGAAGCCCTGCAATAGGCAGCTATGAATAACCTGCTCCTAGGGACAGTTTCCCCCTGACACCCACTAGTTAGACATATTTTGTTGTGTGAATCAAGAAAGTGTAGAGCCCTTCCAAGACTCTTTTTTTAAAAATCCTCATTTCTGTAATTGGATCTTCTGGTTACCCGCATAAACATCCCGTCCCTCTTTGAATCCTGCTAAGCTCTTGGCCCCTTTGATATCTTGTTGCTGGGAGTTCCACAGGCTGCGTGAGCACTGAGTGATTTTACAATTGTGACCGTCCCACAGACACCCTTTCTGGCCCTCCATATCTGAGTGGACAAAAGCTGACATAAAGTACTGGGCAGATCTGGGGACTTTTGAACTTTCCTTCCTGAAAGGAAAAAGAACAGGAGACTAGATAATATTTAGCGAGGCATCTTTCTGCTCTCAGTGCAAGTCTAGAGACTCCCAGGAACTCAGTGAAGCTCAGCAAAAACATATCCTTGGATCCAAGGATAGGAAGGTAGGCACTGCCAGACTGGATCAGACCTGCAGTCCATCTAGCCCACTACCCAGTGGCCATCATGAGATGCTGCAGAGGAAGGTGGAAGAAGCCCTGCAATAGGCAGCTATGAATAAACTGCTCCTAGGGAAAGTTTCCCCCTGACATCCACTAATTAGACATATTTTGTGCTGTATAGCCCTTCCAAGACTCTTTTTTAAAAAATCCTCATGACTTTAATTTTCTGGTTACCCATATAAAGATCTTGTCACTCTTTAAATCCTGCTAAGCTCTTGGCCCCTTTTGATATCTTGTTCCTCAGGCTACGTGAGCACTGTGTGATTTTACAATTGTGACCTTCACACAGACACTCTTTCTGGCTCGTAGCTTCTGAGTGTGGCTCATTGTACCATGACAGGTGTATAAACACATGGCAAATGCATGGTGAAAACGGTCATTATATTTTTCTCTCCTGCACTGAAGCTATTTATAAATGTGTTTCATTGCCTCATTATATATATTCTTTATTTGCTCCTTTGCAGTGCATGGGATAAATTCTTAGGTCCAGGTTCTTAATTCAATAAAATTGACTTCAACTGCATTTCTCCAGATTTACATGTGTAATTTTGATCAGAACCGGGCTCAATTAACTTTCCCTTAACTAAGGCTCCCGGTGATACACTCTGACCCCCAGGAATCCCTCTACGGGAAGCTGAAGTGCTTGGCCTGGCCAATGTTCCCTGACTCCAGAGAGTTTGATCATCCTACAAGCTTCCCGTCATCCTCACAGGACCTGCATCC